>NC_041013.1:34965752-35077495 GCF_004193775.1 Glycine soja
AGGAGGGAGGAACCCATGCTGTGACTGCCATTCCTACATGGCCAAATTTCCCACCAGCTCAACAATGTCAATACTCAGCCAATATCAGCCCTTCTCATTACCCATCACCCTATCAGCCAAGAACACCCAATCATCCACAAAGGCCACCCCTAAATCAGCCACAAAACTCGCCTGTTGCATATCTGATACCAAACAACACCCTTAACACGAACCAAAACACCAACCAGGGAAGGAATTTTCCAAAAAAGAAGCCTTTAGAATTCACCCCAATTCTGGTGTCATATGCTAACTTTCTCCCATATCTACTCAATAATGCAATGGTAGCCATAATCCCAGCAAAGATTCCTCAACCTCCATTTTCTCGAGGATACAACTTGAATGCAACATGTGCTTATCATGGAGGAGTTCCGGGGCATTCCATTAAGCATTGTATGACCCTGAAACCTAAGTTGCAAAGTCTAATTGATGCAGGCTGGCTAAAATTTGAGGAGGACAATTGCTTGTGAATTCTGACATTGTCAAGTGACACTATGCGTGGGGCAATTGAAAGGTTGTTGTTAGATGTGTCCAATGACTCGTTAGGATTTTCAAGTTTATGCCATTACTATAAACAATAGTCACAATGCTAATAATATGGATGAATTTGATGTCCTTGTCTCTCATTCTTTCATAATTACATCTTTGCTTATTTAACTTTCACCGGAATGTGAATGTAAGCCGTTGATGTGTTTTCTCAAGTGACCTGTGCTCCTGAGTTGATCTCCAAGTCTGTTCAATCAGAAATTTCTCGTTCTACATGTTTGGTGGGGGTGCCATAAACGATGAGTAAAGTTAAAAAAAAAAGAATGTTTGATTGACTATATTTCAAATCAAAAAGTACAGACATTCATGTGACCTCATTTTATCATTCTTAAAAGTTGTCTTTTTGAGAGAAAAGTTGAGTTGTCAAGAACAAGAGTCATTTGACTTAATCTGTCAATTGAAAATCTTTTAAATATTTCTTATCCTTGAAAATTCATTTTTGAAAACCTGCACAATTTCTTTCATTTTTTTTCCTTGCTACAAGGTCATGACAAAAGACAACAATAGATACCTTAGAGCCCTACACTGGGGCAATGAGAGGCACCATGCACGAGCCTCAAGCGAACCTAGGGGCAGATAAGAAGTTCTCACCCGGTAGGTTGAAAACCCGAAAGGGCGGCCTAGGCAAAAATTAGGGTTAATAAAAAATAATAAAAATAAGAAAGAATCAGGAGCATGTTTATCAGGGGTTTGGTCCAAATATCCTAACTACAAAACTATCTAGTCAAGATTTGAAATGACACATGGCCGTGTTTCAACATCCCAAACTCTAATTTATCCCTTACTACCCCCTTCGAGCTAAACCATATTTGTTTTCTAAAAACAACACAAAAAAATAAACAACAAAAACAAAATAGGAACCCTGAGTAGGAACCACCGCTAAATCAGCGGGAAGAGCAATGCAAACAACACATGCATGAAGTTGGGCAACAATGAAAATAAAATAAAATAAAATAAAATCCACCAAAGGCAAGTGAAGAAAAAAGAGAGACAAAAGATCTTCAGATTTTACAATGCACAAAAGTGCAGTAAGGATTAATGTATAAGACAAAAGGAGTAGAGCCCAAACCAAAAGGTACAAGCAACGCTCTTGAGGTTCTTACCCAATGTAACCCTTAAAAACTCTTTGAGCCTCTCTGATCCTTTCTTTCATAGCCCTGTTACCCCTTACCATGTTAAAAGCCCAATAAAGCCCATGTGGATCAAGGAATGACTAATGTTGCTTTTAAGTTTGGATTCTAGAATGGAACCTACACACGCTTGTGATTGTTGAATATATATATATATATATATGAAAGACCCTTGGCATCACTGTATGATCTTAAATCGGGAAAGTTTCACTGGGTCATACACCAAAGTGTAACCATCCATTGCCATCCTTCCATGGTGCATGCGATCGGTCCCAGAGCCATATATTTCTTGCTGTGCAGAATAATTGAAGTTTTTAAACAAAAAGAAAGGGACAAACCCTATGATCAATACTTTAGTTGATTGATTAAATGTCATATGGCTCCACTGTCGTCACTCCAAAATTGTCAAGTGACTAAATCAAACAAAGCATACACTCTAAGGGAGTCCCTGAAGAAATTTGCAAAAAGATAGGATGAGGTCTCATGAGTTATCACGTCTTTCAAAAAGAGACAGTCAATCTGTGTTTTCCAAACAAAAAAAACCAAAGAAATCAAATCAAAATCACAAAAATAGGAAAGAATGTCATGAGCATTACACAAATGTCATGATTCAAAACCTTTTGCATCACTAGATACAAAGCCTACATTTACTGCATTTCAAGGTGAAGGTTACATGCATCTGCATCCCAAAAATCATGTTCATACTAAGCTATAAGTGCATAGATTTCTCTTTATGTCAATTTCCCAAATCTAATCTTTTGAGTTTAGGATGAGAGGCCCTCTCAAAGAGTCAACCTCTTGCTTTCTCATAAGGTTGAGCCCTTTGGTACTAGTACCTATTGGCTTGTTTCATAGGACTCAATGTCCTTTGCTTTATGATTTCATGGGACTCAAAGTCCTCGCCTTTATCTTTCATAGGACTCAAAGTCCTCTATCTTTATACTTTCGTAGGACTCAAAGTCCTTTGTCATTTACAAAGACTTCAATGTCTTCAGTCATTTACACTTTCAAAAGACTACAATGACTTCATTTACATTTCAAAGACTTCAATGTCTTCAGTTTTTTATGCTTTCAAAAGACTACAATGTATTCATTTATATTTCAAATACTTCAATGTCTTCAGTCATTTACGCTTTCAAAAGACTACAATGTCTTCATTTATAATTCAAAGACTTCAATGTCTTCAGTCATTTACACTTTCAAAAGAATACAATGTCTTCATTTACATTTACAAGTCTTCAATGTCTTCTGCCTTTTACATTTTACAAGACTTCAATGTCTTCTGTCTATTACACTTTATAAGACTTCAATTTCTTCTATCGTTTATAGGACTTAATGTCCTTGTCTTTGTGCTTCTTAGGACTCAACATCCTCTGTTTCTATGTGTCGCAACCTACCCTTCGGCGGGAGGGCGACGCGAGACTCGCGGGATGCGTGTTCCACGAAAGGAATACGCGCGGAGTCGCCACCAACGTTTATTTGAGGAAAACGTCGGAAAAACCGGAAAAGACGCGATCTACGATTTTTAGTGAAAGGTTCGGGAGTTGTATTTACGCACGGGGAAGGTATTAGCACCCCACACGCCCGTCCCAAGGGACGGCAGCCTTTAATCGAATGTGCAAACATGACTTTGATTTTTGTGTTCCCTTTTATGTTCTTTATATCCTTTATACCCTTTTTATATTTTTTTCTTTTTTGTGGTCGACAAGGGTGTTTCCCTTTGCTCCTACGTATTCCTCAATTTGGGATGAGAAAATCAGACCTACGTAGTTCTTTTTTATCAAGTGATTCTTTTTTACTTTAAGAGGTGATCATTTTAAGGCGTTGGACCTTAAAAATGATCCATTTTACTTAGTGAGAAAATGAAATGACAAACTTCAAAAGCCTATTTTTATGGACGAGCTTGACTAGGCGAATTGATTTTAGCCTTTAGTTTCACTTTAGTTATTAATCAATTCGATTAAGAATGAGAAATCCCAAAGAGAAAACGTCCGATTGATTTTCCGCTTTATTTTACTAAAAGATGTCTTTTTGATTATTATATTATTTTTTACCTCGTTTTGATTTCCAACGTGGTTACGGCACGACCGAACGGTCGGAATTTATTTTAACCGAAGTTAACGGATAATACAATTCAAACGTTCGGTGGAAATTTATTTTATTTTTAAGTTAAGCGAGAAATGACTTAAGTAAAATGGCTTAAGCACGTCAACAGGGGTATAAAAAGTAAACAAAACGAGAATAAAAATGCACGAAACACAATGTGGACCACTACGGGTACATAGAATGAATCGAAATGCTTGGTTCGAGGTACTTACCCGTTGAAGATCGAAGAACGATGAAGAACGAATGAAGAACGTCGAAGAACGGTTGAAATCTTTGCGAAATTCCTCACGGAAAACGTTACGGAAACGTTTCGGAAGCGCCTCGGCTTAGATTTTCTTCACGGAAACAATTTTTCCAAGCAAATTCGAAAGAGAGAGAAGTGCCAAAGGGGCTGAACCCCTTCCTTCTTGCCTTCCTCCCCTATTTATAGCAAAATAGGGGAGGTGGTTGCCGCCCAGCTCGCCCAGGCGAGCAGGGTTGCTTCCTCCAGAAGCAACCGCCTTCTGGAGGAATATTCCAGAGGGCCCAAGTGGGCCTGGGTGCTATTTGCACCCCCATTTTTACTAAGTACACCCCCCTCTGCTGTTTTTTGGTGATTCTTTTTTCGTAAAGTTACGGAAACTTACGAATTTCGTAACGATACTTGTTTTCTTTCCGTAATGTTACGGAACCTTGCGGATTACATAATCATCCCCTTTTTGACTTACGGAATGTTACGGAACCTCACTTAATTATGCAACGATGCTTCCATTTGATTTCCGGTGTGTCACGGAAACTTACGGATTGTGCATCAATATTTTTTTGGTTTTTCGGCATGTCTTGGAATTTCACAAATTGCCTAATGATGGGTGCCAAGCACCTCACGAGGACCAAAGAATGGTCGCACGTCATCGAGCAAAGGTCCCCGGACGAAATTAGGGTATGACAGTTGCCCCTCTTTACTTGTCTTTTATTGGAGATAAAAGGAAAGTAAAGATAAGACACTAATTTCGTTCCTCTCAATTTGACGAGAGTCGCAGGTGACCATAAAATCTCCACATGCAAATGACTTGTTGTTCCCAAAATTTCACAAATTGCCTAATGATGGGTGCCAAGCACCTCTCAAGGACCAAAGAATGGTCGCTTGTCATCAAGCAAAGGTCCCCGAAAATCAGTGTATGACACTAATTTCGTTCCTCTCGGTTGACGAGAGTTGCGGGTGACCATGACTTGTCGCTCCTAGAATTTCACAAATTGCCTAATGATGGATGCCAAGCACCTCACAAGGACCAAAGAATGGTCGCATGTCATCAAGCAAAGGTCCCCGAAAATCAGTGTATGACACTAATTTCGCTCCTTTCGGTTGACGAGAGTCGCGGGTGACCATGACTTGTCGCTCCTAGAATTTCACAAATTGCCTAATGATGGATGCCAAGCACCTCACAAGGACTAAAGAATGGTCGCATGTCATCAAGCAAAGGTCCCCGAAAATCAGTGTATGACACTAATTTCGCTCCTCTCGGTTGACGAGAGTCGCGGGCGACCATGAAATTTCCGCATGTAAAAGACTTGTTGTTCCCGGAGGAACAAAAGGTGCAGAAGACTATGTCAGCCTCTGCATGCTATCAAGCGTTCTGTCTTACAGATAGCAAAAGAATGTTTATACGGATAACCACTCGGGTATCTCCGCGTATCATCGGGCCCGCCGCCTCTGGATGATACAAGGGTGCAGAATGACCAAACTTGGTCTCTGCTTGTCATCGGGCCCGCCGCCTCTGGATGACAAAAGGGTGCGAATAACCATAAGGTATCTCCGCGTATCATCGGGCCCGCCGCCTCTGGATGATACAAGGGTGCAGAATGACCAAACTTGGTCTCTGCTTGTCATCGGGCCCGCCGCCTCTGGATGACAAAAGGGTGCGAATAACCGTAAGGTATCTCCGCGTATCATCGGGCCCGCCGCCTCTGGATGATACAAGGGTGCAGAATGACCAAACTTGGTCTCTGCTTGTCATCGGGCCCGCCGCCTCTGGATGACAAAAGGGTGCGAATAACCGTAAGGTATCTCCGCGTATCATCGAGCCCGCCGCCTCTGGATGATACAAGGGTGCAGAATGACCAAACTTGGTCTCTGCTTGTCATCGGGCCCGCCGCCTCTGGATGACAAAAGGGTGCGAATAACCGTAAGGTATCTCCGCGTATCATCGGGCCCGCCGCCTCTGGATGATACAAGGGTGCAGAATGACCAAACTTGGTCTCTGCTTGTCATCGGGCCCGCCGCCTCTGGATGACAAAAGGGTGCACGTCACATGACCTCAGGGTCAGTATGACAAAGATTATGGGGCGGCCGACAAAAGCAAAGCTCTTGCTCCTACGTATCCTCCAATGAGGAACTCAGACCTACGTAGTTCTGGATAACTTGTGAGACTTGAAAAGTCTCCATCGGAAAATGACGACATCTCCGGAAAGGGCGCAGATGACCATATTGGTCTCTGCTCGTCAATCACACTTGGGGTCACTGAATGACGAGGTGCGGATAACCGTAAGGTGTCTCCGCGGGCTACCAGCTCTTGAGTCATAACAACAAAAGGCGGTATGGTCGACAAAAGCGAGGCTCTTGCTCCTACGTATCCTCCAATGAGGAACTCAGACCTACGTAGTTCTGGATAACTTGTGAGACTTGAAAAGTCTCCATCGGAAAATGACGACATCTCCGGAAAGGGCGCAGATGACCATATTGGTCTCTGCTCGTCAATCACACTTGGGGTCACTGAATGACGAGGTGCGGATAACCGTAAGGTGTCTCCGCGGGCTACCAGCTCTTGAGTCATAACAACAAAAGGCGGTATGGTCGACAAAAGCGAGGCTCTTGCTCCTACGTATCCTCCAATGAGGAACTCAGACCTACGTAGTTCTGGATAACTTGTGAGACTTGAAAAAGTCTCGGTGTTTTCTCCACTAAAATGCAAACATGCTTTAGCAAAGAGACAAATATTCCAACTGATTTAGAGCAGCATATGCTTTTTTGAGTGAAAAACAATGCGTCTACCGGGGAAGGAGAGTCTGCTGATGAAATCCCCCATAACCATAAATGAGATTTTGGATGTTAGCATTTCGTTTCTAAATGACCATTTAGAGGAAACACTGGGTTCGACAAAAATAGAAGAAATCCACTCAAAGTGTATCAATCTCGCACAGGTAAGTGTTTTATCCTAATTCCGAACCATAGATATGTCATGACTTGACTTTGCAAATTATTTCCTATCAAATCAAAAATTACATGCGTGATCATGGATCAATAGGGCTTCCCTTGGGAATGGGTTCTTTTGGTGGTTTCTTCTTTCGGCTTTTGTGTGTTTTTGGCTTTTGATTTTCGTGGCTTTTTCTTTTTCTGTTTTTTTGTTTAGTGCGGGGCGAGAGAAAAAAAAGGTCGCTTAGCGCACGGGATTTTGGTTGGTAATTAAAGGGAGAAGACCATTTTAGGTCGTGGATTCCTTTCCTTCTTTTTGTTCATTTGGTGACAATTCTGTATTGTTCAGATATTGTCCGGTCCAAAGACCTCTCTGCACATTTCTTCTGTTTTCTTTCGGTCCTTGATCAGGAGCTTTCTTCCCTTCTTTTCTTTTTTTTTTTTGTCTTTCTCCCATTCTTTGATTGGGGAATTTCCTTTCTTTTCTTTTTGCTTGCTCCCACTCTTTGATTGGGAATTTCCTTTCTTTTCTTTTTGCTTGCTCCCACTCTTTGATTGGGAATTTCCTTTCTCTTCCTTTTTGCTTCCGAGGGTAAGGATTATGGTGAGTCAGGATTTTGGCTCAAGGTTTGTAGAATGGCTAGACATGATACATGTCGGGGTTTGGTTTGGCTCAAGGATAAAAAGGGATTCCCCACATTATTTCCATGACACAAATGCAAAAATGTGATTTGGAAACTTTATGCAAAACTGGTCATGCATGCATCTATGCGGACATTCAAGTGTCAAATTTTTATGGTCATGTGATGCTAGGGCTCAGGATTCATTTCCTCTATTTTAAATCAACCCAATGTTTCCGAAATATGTTCTTTTATCAATTTGTGCATTCATCCGAGTCCATTTTGGGCGTCCGGGGAAATTTCACAGCATTCACCCTTCAGGTGTAGACACGTTTTTTTTCTCTTCAAAAATCGGTTATGATCAATGAATTTTTTTTCGAAGAAGAGTTGGAAATCATCTCTTTTCAAAAGCATGTCGGTTTTTAGCTAGACAACTTATTTTTTTCTTTTTTCTCCTTCTTTTTTTTATCATTATCATTTGTTTATTTCTTTTTCTTGTTTGTTTTTTTTTTCTTCTTCTTTTTTTTTTCATGAGGTATTTTGCTATATACATGCATATCCAAGGTATCTTGCCACCTAAACATACATATATATGTTTTGTGAGGTATTTTTTTGCTACATACACGCACATCTAAGGTATCTCTCTACCTAAACATACAAATATATATTTTGTGAAGTATTTTTTTGTTTACATACACGCACATCTAAGGTATCTCTCTACCTAAACGTACATATATATATTTTGTGAAGTATTTTTTTGTTTACATACATGCATATCTAAGGTATCTTTCTACCTAAACATACATATATATATTTTGTGAAGTGTTTTTTTTTGTTTACATACATGCATATCTAAGGTATTTTCACTACCTAAACATACATATATATATTTTGTGAGGTATGACTACCTTCCGAGCTTGCGCTTGTTTTATTTAAATCCCCAGGATCATGAGCAACTAGGTGCGTCCTACTATAAAAAGTGATCAAATAACAAGCATAGATTCAAAAGGTACTAGGTTGCCTCCTAGTAGCGCTTCTTTAACGTCTTTAGCTGGACGCGTTATGACTTGTCAGTCACTGACCTAGTACTTTGCTTACCTTTGGCTTTGGACTTGGTTGCCTATTGGTCGGCCATGTGTCGTAAGCAACGCTCTAACCTTTTTGTGAATGAGCTGAGGTGAACTCTAGAGGTGATGGCGGTGTGTCTATTGCCCGCTACCGGCCATCCCAATGCTGTTGTGGTGTTTCGCCCTGCGCCTGCCTAGGGACGCAGTACTTCTTGATGAAAGCTCGATCAGTAGGGGGCCTGATGCCCTTGCTGGAGGTTACAGGTACTCTGTAGAACTGACAGAGACCCGTAATTAGAGCTTGACAACTCCAAGACCCTGTTGGACTTCTTCGGGTCCACTGGGTGTCTTGCAGGTGCGATCCCTGCAAACAATTGATGAAATCAGAAATCAGTTGAGCGATGTGCATACTTACCTATGATGATGTGACCTTGTCGGGGGGGTACGAGCACCCTGTAGGACTGATAGAGGCCCGTAACCAGAGCTGGAAACCCCAGGGCCCTGTTGGACTTTTCCGGGTCCACTGGGTGACTCTTGGGTGCGATCCCTGCAAACAATAGATGGTATCAGAAATCAGTTGAACTATATGCATACTTACCCATGTTGGGACGACACAGACCAACTGATACTTTTGCAGGGGGAGATTGGCATTGCGGTCGCTGGGCAGAATGTTGCTAAGTAGCAATGTCATCTATATCTGTGTAAGAGTGGTCATGTTAGTGCGCATGATCCGCACTCGTCTCTTTGCAGCGGCACGGGTGAAATCTTGCCCCGGTATGCATAGTAGCTGTGTGATAGCCTCCCTCTCTGGTTGTGCTCGCACAGTTGGCCCTCCTCCAATATCAGGGGGTGGCCCAGGAACCGTTAAAAGGAAACTACTGGCCCCTTAACCGGAAGTGCAAGTCTCGGTTAAGCATTTAAGGGCAGAGGACCTTAAATTCTTTTAAGGTGTGGATGTCGAGCACACTGAAAATGAGGACACGTAGCCCTCTAAAGGTGAGGGCGTGCAGCCCTCTCAAGGCGAGGATGTGTAGTCCTTTGGAGGTGAGGGCGTGCAACCCTCTGTTGGCGGGGATGTGTAGTCCTTTCAAGGTGAGGGCGCGTAGCCCTCTGACGGTGAGGGTAACTAGTACCCAAGGTGAGGACGTGTAGCCCTCTCAAGGCGAGGACGTGTAGTCCTCTAAAGGTGAGGGCGTGCAACCCTCTGATGGTGAGGACGTGTAGTCCTCTCAAGGCGAGGACGTGTAGTCCTCTGACGGTGAGGGTAACTAGTACCCAAGGTGAGGGTGTGCAACCCTCTCAAGGCGAGGACATGTAGTCCTCTGGAGGTGAGGGCGTGCAGCCCTCTGATGGTGAGGACGTGTAGTCCTCTCAAGGCGAGGACAGGTAGTCCTCTGGAGGTGAGGGCGTGCAGCCCTCTGATGGCGAGGACATGTAGTCCTCTCAACAGTGAGGGTAACTAGTACCCAAGGTGAGGGCGTGTAGCCCTCTCAAGGCGAGGACAGGTAGTCCTCTGGAGGTGAGGGCGTGCAGCCCTCTGATGGCGAGGACATGTAGTCCTCTCAACGGTGAGGGTAACTAGTACCCAAGGTGAGGGCGTGTAGCCCTCTCAAGGCGAGGACGTGTAGTCCTCTGAAGGTGAGGGCGTGCAGCCCTCTGATGGCGAGGACGTGTAGTCCTCTCACTGGTGAGGGTAACTAGTACCCAAGGTGAGGGCGTGTAGCCCTCTCAAGGCGAGGACAGGTAGTCCTCTGGAGGTGAGGGCGTGCAGCCCTCCGAAGGCGAGGACAGGTAGTCCTCTGGAGGTGAGGGCGTGCAGCCCTCTGATGGCAAGGACATGAAGTCCTCTGATGGCTGATGGCGAGGACATGTAGTCCTCTGATGGTGAGGACGTGTAGTCCTCTCAACGGTGAGGGTAACTAGTACCCAAGGTGAGGGCGTGTAGCCCTCTCAAGGCGAGGACAGGTAGTCCTCTGGAGGTGAGGGCGTGCAGCCCTCTGATGGCGAGGACGTGTAGTCCTCTCAACGGTGAGGGTAACTAGTACCCAAGGTGAGGGCGTGTAGCCCTCTCAAGGCGAGGACAGGTAGTCCTCTGGAGGTGAGGGCGTGCAGCCCTCTGATGGCGAGGACATGTAGTCCTCTCAACGGTGAGGGTAACTAGTACCCAAGGTGAGGGCGTGTAGCTCTCTCAAGGCGAGGACGTGTAGTCCTCTGAAGGTGAGGGCGTGCAGCCCTCTGATGGCAAGGACATGAAGTCCTCTGATGGCGAGGACATGTAGTCCTCTAAAGGTGATAGGTACAAGTACCCAAGGGTCCACCCTTATGAGAAAGCAAGAGATCGACTCATCGAGAGGGCCGGTCATCCCAAATCCACAAGATTTGGACATTTAGATGTAGGGAATCTATGTAGTTAACATGATTTTGAGGGATGCAAATGCATGCAACCTTTGTTGTGAAATTTGGGTAAATGCGGACTTTATATGAAACAATGTAATGGAAAGTTGTACAATGTTCATGGCATTCTTTCCCTATTTTGTGATTTTGATTTTGATTTGATTGATTTTTTTTTTTTTTATTTATATTTTTTTTTTTTTTTTTTTTTTTTGGAAAACACAGATTGACTGCCCTTTTGAAAAAGGTGATAATTCATGCAACCTCATCCTATCTTTTTGCAAATCTCTCCGGGAACTCCCTCAGAGTGTATGTTCTTTTTGATTTAGTCACTTGACCGTTTTGGAGTGACGGGAATGGAGTCGTTTGATGTTTGATCAATCCATTGAAAACCTAGGGTTTGTCCCCCCTTTTCTTTTTCTTGTTTAAAAACATCGACAGGTGAGAACTTTTGATCTGCCCCTATGTTCACTTGAGGCTCATGCACGATGCCCCTCATTGCCCCAGTGTAAGGCTTTGAGGTACCAATCGTTGTCTTTCGTCATGACCTTGTAGGAGGGAACCTATTGGGTGAGAACTTCTAATCTGCCCCTAGGTTCACTTGAGGCTCATGCACGGTGCCCCTCATTGCCCCAGTGTACGGCTTAGAGGTACCAAGTGTTGTCTTGTTTTCACGACCTCGTAGTGAGGAAGAATGAAAGAAGCAGTTGATTCTTGCAAAAAAGAATTTTCCAAGGACGAGAAATAGTTGAAGGATTTTTTTTCAGTTGATGGATTAAGTCAAATGACTCCTATGTAGAAGCAAGATGTTTTGATGTTTTGATGATGCCAAAGGATCAAGTGCTTCCAAGTTTTATTCAAGACAAGAATCCAAGAAAATCAAGATATATGATCAAGTTGATCTCTTAGAATCTTTAGGAAGAAGTTTCCAAATTGAAGAAGCAAAAGGTTTGACCAAAGAATTCTATCATTTCAAATTGAGATTTGCTCTCTGGTAATTGATTACCAGTAGTTGAAAATGTTTTAATACAAATTTTTAAAACCTGTAATCGATTACATAAGTCTTGTAATTGATTACCAGAGGGGATTTTCAGAAAATAATTTCCAAGAGACATATCTATTCAAATGTTTTATGAACGGCCATTCAAATGTTTTAAAGAGAGTTTTCATTGCCCAAACAGTTTTATCCTCTCGAAAGATCAAGAGTTTTTCTGAACTGAAATGTCTTATCCTCTCAAAAAGATTCCTTGGTCAACCACTTGCTTATTCAATAAGGAATTTTTGATTGATCTTCATTTTACAATCTACCTCTTTTACGAGAGACCTCTTCTTCTCTTCTTCTTATTTCTGAAAAGGGATTAAGAGACCGTGGGTCTCTTGTAGTAGAGGATTCCTGAACACAAGGGAAGGGTTATCCCTGTGTGCATTGTTAATTCGAAAAGAGAGATTGATAGTTCAATTGGGGAATAGTCTTTGCATCTTAATTCAACCCCTTTTTTTCTTAAGGTAACTGAGGCCATTTGTCCAACATCCTATTCTTGACAACTCGCTTCTCTAAGAAGACAAACTTTCTGGAATGATAAAATGAAGTCACATGAACGTCTATATTTTTACCTGAAAACACAGTCAACCAAATGCCTTTTTATTTTTTATTTTGAAACTTATTTTTTATTTTGAAACTTATTTGTTTTGAACTTTACTCGTTTTACGGCAACCCCCACCAACGTGCAAGATGAGTAATCTCTGATTGAACGGTCTTGGAAGTCAACACTCAGGAGCGCAGGTTGCTTGAGCAAACAGACCAATGGCTTACACTCACATTCCGGTGGAAGTTGAATAAGCAAAGATGTGTTCGTGAGAGGATGTCCATTTTATCTATATCATTTAACATTGTAACTGTGGTTTATGGCATAAACTTGGAAACCCTGATGAGTCATTAGGGACACCTAACAACAGCTTTCAAAATTGCCCCATGTGTGGCATCTCTTGTCAATGTCAGGATTTACACGCAATTCTCCTCAAATTTCAGCCAGCCCGCATCAATTAGACCTTGCATCTTGCGCTTCAGAGCCCTACCATGCTCAATGGAACGCCCCGGGGCTTCTCCGTGACAAGCACACGTTGCGTTCGAGTCGTCTCGGAGAAATGGAGGTTGATGAACTTTGGCTAGGGTTATGGCTACCATTGAATTATCAAGTAGACATGGGAGCAAGTCAGCATAGGACACTGGAATTGGGGTGAATTCTACAGGCTTTCTCGCTGCAAAATTCACTTCTTGGTTGGTATTTTTGGTTTGTGCTAAAGGTGGTCTTCGTCATTGGAAGTGCGGTAGACAGACTTTGTGGTTGATTTAGGGATGGCCTTTGTGGATAACTGGGTGGTGGGTAAGGAGGAAGTTTGTTATTGGCTGAGTAAAGATATTGTTGGGTTGGTGGGAAATTTGGCCGTACAGGAATTGCAGTCACAACATGGGTTTCTCCCTCATCCTCACCCTCTTTATTTGCCCCAGTTTTCTCAGTCGTCCTAGTAGGATGATCAAATTTGCCTCTTTTCGGACCCACATTGATCCTTTCACTGGCGAAGACCAAATCTGCAAAGCTTTGAGGGTGCGCAGCCCACCATCTTTTCATAGTAGAGTACCGATAATGTGTCTACCATCACGATTATCGTCTCCCTTTCCATTATTGGGGGTACCACCTGGGCCGCCAGATCCCTCCACCTTTTGGGCGTGTTCTTTGAATGATCCGTCCCCCTTTTTGCACATGTTCTGTAGTTGCATCCTATCCGGAACCATATTAAAATTGTACTGATACTGCCTAACAAAGGCAACCATTAGGTCCTTCCAAGAATGGACTCGGGAAGGTTCCAAGTTAGTGTACCAGGTAACAGCTACCCCAGTAAGACTTTCTTGGAAGGAATGTATCAGCAATTCCTCATCTTTTGCGTATTCCCCCATCTTCTGACAATACATCTTTAGATGGTTCTTGAGACAAGTAGTCCCCTTGTACTTGTCAAAGTCCAGCACCTTGAACTTGGGAGGGGTGATGATATTGGGTTCTAGGAACAACTCTTTTGGGTTAGCAAAGGCATAATCTTCACCTCCTTCAATGGCCCTGATCCTTTCCTCTAGATGATCCAACTTTCCCATTCCTGCCATAGTCATGAGGGTTTTTAATCGCTGTGGAACGTGAGGGTTGTGGTTGTGGATGATATTGAGGGCCCTCCAAAGTGTTTTGCATGGGTATACCACCAACTGCTTGCCCTTCAGCAGCATATCCGAGGCAAGGCTCGAAGTTGGCTAGATCGTGGTGGGGAATTTCATGTGTCTCCTCCATGGGTCGAGAGACATGTGCATGATCAGATTGAGGTTGTTGGCTCTTAATGAGTATGGGAGTGGAGTTATTGACATCCTCATTGGGAATGTACACCACATTGGGTGGTGTATAGTTTGGGAGGCAAACCATATGGCGGGAAGGCGTGCTTGTTTTGAATTTGCACATCATGGGGTCATCCGTACTTCCCAAATCTTTGCCTACCATATTTGAGGTTGGATGATTCATTTGCTTGAGGCCAGATGGGAGCATCGGGTTCACCTTAGCGATAGCGCTAGTAGCGGAAACTATAACCGCATTGGTTTCCATTATCTTCTTCATGCTCATCATGGCCTCCATCATTGTGGCCATTTGCTCTTTCATGGCCTCCATGTTGGCCTTCATCTTCTCTTGCACCTGCTCTGCTTCACCCATTACTCTAGCTCTAGCACGAGTTCGGTAAGGGCGCCGTAAAGCGTGTCCTTTTCCTTTTGATAACAATGATTAAGTCCATTTTTTATTTTATTTTATTCTTCAAGGAAAGAATGCAATGAGCAATGCAACCAATGAAAAGCATGGATGTATGCGAATGATGTACAGTTGAAGTATTGCGAATGTTTACGCAGGATATGGGGTTGAATCAATTTAGATTTTCAACATGGTCCATGACATCTTTGTCAAGGTGAAACTGGAAGTAACAAGGACATCAATAATCCTAAATATGTTTGGCAGTAGACGAAGCAGTGATGTGACTCGATTCATCTTTTGCCCCAATTTTGCAAGACGGTTACTTCCATATTTCAACTTGACTTGATGAACCTTTTTGTAAAAACATGAGCTTGGTTCAACCCTATAATCCAAGGAATGGCAATTCTGGTCGCCAATACTTCAACAACATCTCATAGGGATGAATGACTCGGGCATACTTTAAGCTATGCATGGAAAATGTAATTATGAAATTGAGATGCCCGAAGAAACACCATTTCCTAGTTAACCATGCATTAGGTACCATGTTCAATTATTTTGTTTTGTTGTTGTGTGTTTTTTTTTAGAAATGGGTTTATGATCCCAACATGGTTGGCTCATGGTGCCTAACACATGAAACTAAGAATGCAGCGTGAATTTTCGTACTTCCCTTTTTTTTTGTTTTTGTTTTGTAGAGGAAAATACAAGGATCATGTATGAGCAAACAAAAAGTATGTTGAACGCATATGATGATGCAATGACTCATGCAAAATGTGAGGCTGGAATATGATAACGGACAAATGCAGGAACGATATGTTCATTATGATATTATGAAGAGATGCTTATGCGATGCATGATATGAATGCATTTTATGGACACGAGAGCCCGGAAAATTATCTCTTCTTACTTGCGCATTTGGGGGCGCAGTGCCCCATGCGTACAATTAAGAAGGTGATATGGACCTTCCGGCTTCCCGTGACAAAGGACGAGACCAACATACAATGCATGCTAGAGATAAAATGTGGGAGTGACTTGATTCGCACTGATTTTTGGAGTAAAAACGTGGGATAAACTCATTTTATTCAAAAAGTTATAACTAGTCAAGATCTGAGCGACAATACAAACTTCCTAGCGGTTTCTAATCATATGCTGACAATAGCTGAGAAGTCCGTGGATCTCCTCGGGGGCGGAGTAGGTGTCCGCCACTGCTTTGGCCTTGGCTAGCAATCGGGGAAGTTCTTGACTCCTGTTCAAAGTAAGAGCAAATCAGTTCGTCCACATTGTTGCCTCTTGGTGCAATGAATCAATTACCCTTTCCCTTTTCGACGCACGAGCGGTGACCTTGTAGCGGATAGACGGGCCTACCTTCTTGGAGAAAAAAGGTGTGAAACCAGCCACACATAGAGAGCCAGTGCACAACAAACAATTCTTGCGCTGCTCTTTTCACATCCCCGGTCGAACGTGTCATACATGGCCAAAATGGCGACGACCGGGCTTTCCTTGCCATGATGAAAGGCGAGGAAAGCGTCAATCGCTGCTAGGTCCACTAACCCTTCCATATTCGGAAAGAGGACAACTCCAAAGATCAAAAATGCCAAGATGTCAATAAAAGAAAGCCCATTCGCCTTGATTTTCCAAGGCCTTTGCCCTTTCCTCCAAACACTTCCTTGGTACTCCGACTACTCCATTTCTGTTTTGCTTTAGACGTTCCAACTCTTGTGCTGAGATTTTCACTACCTTGGCAACTCTTGTCATGGAGGGATAGAACCCAAAGAAAAGATATGGCTTCCTTCCTCCCAGTTGGCATCCCAGGATTTCTTCCAACTCTTTCACAGTCGGCACTAGCTGGAAGTCCTCAAATGTGAAGCACCTTAGGGGCTGGTCATAATACTGGGAAAGGGATGCAATCGGTTCCATGGAGACTTCTACCCTAGCTAGGTCCCAAGTCTTACCATAGGCTTTGCGGAAGGCTTGCCGTTGAAGTTGACCCATTAATTGCCCTAATTCCTTGATGCTGGTGGTATCTAGGCTTTTGACCTTGACTTGGTAGAACCTCTTGCCGGTTTGATTTGTTCCCATGCTTACCAAAGTGAGATAAAAGCTGGTGCAAATCAAAACTCCGATATCTCATGGGTGGGATGGATGAATGCATGACGGAATGCATATGACACAGATGCAATCTAGGAATGCGGGGGTCCGGGGAATTTGTCCCCTTCTTAGATACGGCGTCTAGGGGCAACGAAATGCCCCAACTCACGTTTTTAAGAAGACGACACGGACCCTCCGTTGGTTTGTTTACAGAAGGGATCAAGACAGAACCCATATGCGATGCCTATGCAAAAGACACAATGCGGGAATGTACACAATATGACGATATTTACTGAACATAAGCAAAAGGGTATATGATACTTATGCATGGTAGTGTGAAAAATGGCACGCAGCGTGTCTGCTCGTGCCCCTATTTAAGGGACCTATAAGGGAGAGAACTAACTAGGCATTTAGTGATAACCCCCAAGGTAGTCATATCTCTCTTGATGGTTTCTAGAGGTATCATCCCCTTCGAAGAACATATTGTAGCAGTAGGGACTACTAGCAACAATAGGTTTTCAAAGAGAAAAGCTCTAGATGAGGGTTCACTGTAATCAAGCAAGTCGGAGACCTAGCATGATCACAGATTCACCTCCACTCCTTATGTTCCCATGAACCCGGGTATAGGGCCCTTTTTCACTCACAGTGTGTGCAAATAGTGTTAGTGTTTGTGTGCATCAAATGAATAAATATTCACCTCATGCATACATTCTAAAACACACTAAAAGCAACAAAAAGTTTATATACACAAGAACATAAGACAAATAAAGGGAAACCAACAAAGGAGAAAGTCATGATAAAACATTGCACAAGATTAAATGGCCTAACTCTCTAAAAAACAGTCCCCAGTGGAGTCGCCAACTGTCGCAACCTACCCTTCGGCGGGAGAGCGACGCGTGACTCGCGGGATGCGTGTTCCACGAAAGGAATACGCGCGGAGTCGCCACCAACGTTTATTTGAGGAAAACGTCGGAAAAACCGGAAAAGACGCGATCTACGAACTTTTTAGTGAAAGGTTCGGGAGTTGTATTTACGCACGGGGAAGGTATTAGCACCCCACACGCCCGTCCCAAGGGACGGCAGCCTTTAATCGAATGTGCAAACATGACTTTGATTTTTGTGTTCCCTTTTATGTTCTTTATATCCTTTATACCCTTTTTATATTTTTTTCGTTTTTGTGGTCGACAAGGGTGTTTCCCTTTGCTCCTACGTATTCCTCAATTTGGGATGAGAAAATCAGACCTACGTAGTTCTTTTTTATCAAGTGATTCTTTTTTACTTTAAGAGGTGATCATTTTAAGGCGTTGGACCTTAAAAATGATCCATTTTACTTAGTGAGAAAATGAAATGACAAACTTCAAAAGCCTATTTTTATGGACGAGCTTGACTAGGCGAATTGATTTTAGCCTTTAGTTTCACTTTAGTTATTAATCAATTCGATTAAGAATGAGAAATCCCAAAGAGAAAACGTCCGATTGATTTTCCGCTTTATTTTACTAAAAGATGTCTTTTTGATTATTATATTATTTTTTACCTCTTTTTGATTTCCAACGTGGTTACGGCACGACCGAACGGTCGGAATTTATTTTAACCGAAGTTAACGGATAATACAATTCAAACGTTCGGTGGAAATTTATTTTATTTTTAAGTTAAGCGAGAAATGACTTAAGTAAAATGGCTTAAGCACGTCAACAGGGGTATAAAAAGTAAACAAAACGAGAATAAAAATGCACGAAACACAATGTGGACCACTACGGGTACATAGAATGAATCGAAATGCTTGGTTCGAGGTACTTACCCGTTGAAGATCGAAGAACGAATGAAGAACGTCGAAGAACGGTTGAAATCTTTGCGAAATTCCTCACGGAAAATGTTACGGAAACGTTTCGGAAGCGCCTCGGCTTAGATTTTCTTCACGGAAACAATTTTTCCAAGCAAATTCGAAAGAGAGAGAAGTGCCAAAGGGGCTGAACCCCTTCCTTCTTGCCTTCCTCCCCTATTTATAGCAAAATAGGGGAGGTGGTTGCCGCCCAGCTCGCCCAGGCGAGCAGGGTTGCTTCCTCCAGAAGCAACCGCCTTCTGGAGGAATATTCCAGAGGGCCCAAGTGGGCCTGGGTGCTATTTGCACCCCCATTTTTACTAAGTACACCCCCCTCTGCTGTTTTTTGGTGATTCTTTTTTCGTAAAGTTACGGAAACTTACGAATTTCGTAACGATACTTGTTTTCTTTCCGTAATGTTACGGAACCTTGCGGATTACATAATCATCCCCTTTTTGACTTACGGAATGTTACGGAACCTCACTTAATTATGCAACGATGCTTCCATTTGATTTCCGGTGTGTCACGGAAACTTACGGATTGTGCATCAATATTTTTTTGGTTTTTCGGCATGTCTTGGAATTTCACAAATTGCCTAATGATGGGTGCCAAGCACCTCACGAGGACCAAAGAATGGTCGCACGTCATCGAGCAAAGGTCCCCGGACGAAATTAGGGTATGACACTATGCTTTGAAAAAAAAAAGAAAAAAAAACTTCAAATGTCTTATGCTCTATAGGACTTCCATGTCCTCCCTTTTTACGTTTTATAGGACTTCAATGTCCTTTTGTTTACAGGTTTTGTCTTCCTTGGTTTTCGTCAATTTCCCGATCGAATAGCAAGATCCCTCTAATGAAATTAGTGTCCTTATCTTTACTTCCCCTTTATTTCCAATAAAAGGTAAGTAAAGAAGGGCAACTGTCATACCCTAATTTCATCCGGGGACTATCATTCGTTGATCTTTTAATCCTTGCTAGTCGACTTACAGTGTTAAACACCAGTTATGGTACGAAATAGATGATCATTCAGTGTTTTGATCAAGAATGCGAAAAATACCAAAAAGGAGGGGCAAAAGGGTCTTTTTATTGAGTTTCATGGACCCTAGCTCACCCAAGCTAGCCTCTGGCTCACCTACGCCACCAAAAGACTTCCATGTTAAGTAACCAGCTCACTTGGGCGAGCTAGTTACTTCATGGCTAAGTCTCAGCTTGCCCAGGCGAGTTGCAGGTCCCTCAAATGCCTTATTTTGCTATAAATAGGCGTGAAGGGGGCGCTGAGGAAGAGGTTCCAAGGTTCATAAGGTGAGGGAACTGAGAGAAGAGAGAAAGAAGAAGAAAGAAGAAGAAGAACGAAGAGGAAACGAAGCCGAGGCACTACTGAATCACGACTGCGATCATTCCCTACATCGTTCCTTGTTCGGTGTTCTTCGTGCGACCATCGGTTAGTTTTGTTTTTTTAAGATTTGAGTGTGATCTATGTACCATTAGGGTCCCCCATGTTATGTGCACATCCATCTTCTCCATCTATCATCGGCAATGTCGTTTTCCTTTGTAAAGTTCCATCTTAACCGATCACTAGTGTTATAAAGTTGTCTTTAAAGAGATTGAAAGTTAATAAACAAAACCAAGATAAAACCAACTCATAACTAATTTCTTTTTATCAAATATCACTTGAGATCATTTCAAGGTTCAACGCCTTAACGATTCTCTCCGGTCTTCAAATTTAAAAGATCGTTTCAAGGTCCAACACCTTAATGATTGTCTCTGCTTTTCAAATTTAAAAGATTGTTTCAAGGTCCAACGCCTTAACGATTCTCTCCGCTTTTCAAAATTTAAGACATTGTTTCAAGGTCCAACGTCTTAAATGACTTTTTGCTCGCAATTAAAATGAATCTGTCAAAAACATAAAAAATTAATTTAACACACAAACATTCAGACTTAAAGAACTACGTAGGTCTGAATTGCTCATCGCACCTAAGGATACGTAGGAGCAAAGGTAACACCCTTGTCAACCCCAAAAAATAAAATAAAAAATATAAAAAGGAAAAATAAATAATATTGAAGTCAGGTTTTTGCACACTCGATTAAAGGTTTTCGTCCCTTGTGACAGGCACGTAGGGTGCTAATACCTTCCCTATGCATAAACAACTCCCAAACCCTTCTTTTCCAAATTCATAAACCTTCTCTGTTTGGTTTTTCTAACATTTTCCTCGAATAAACGTTGGTGGTGACTCCCACACATTTTCCTTTTTGGAAGATGCTCCTTTGGCTTTTCGCCCGCACTCCCGTCGTAAGGTAGGTTGCGACAACAAGTAATAAGGATCATGCATACTCATGTGTTTCCTCTTGAAACACCTTAATGTGAATGGCAAAGGCGAAAGTCTCTCTACTAGTGACAGAACAATGACATTATGTGTTTACCAAGCAATTTAACGAGGCATGATTTGAAGATAACCAGCCCACAATAAAACTAGCACTTGATAAACTAGGAGGCAATAACTTAAATCATGAAAGATTATCTATTTGGAATCAACAAAAAACATATGAATGAATTTTATAGATGAAGACATAACTATATTGTACACAAATATGAAGACGTCGACAATCGCTTGATTATGACAGAATCATCAGGAAGCAAATTGTTTAACATAGACACACAACATAAAGAATGAATTATGCTAGGACTTTCAAGTAAAATCAAATCACTTGACTTCAGCATGTGACACGAAGAAATGGGTTGTACTAGAACCGGAAGGTACAGTCAAAATAATATTCCTTATGAAATATATCTTGATACAGGTTCTTGAACTATAAGGAATTAGCATCGCTACCAACAAGGAACCACAAACAACAATACTATCTATGCAATTAATGCAGAACACCATACTATAAGCATACATAGAATTATAAGGTTCCTACAACAAGTATACAATATACATATAAGAAGTTAGAATCAAACAATCATTGATGGTATATTAATGAATTACGAGCTTCAACAACCACATTCATGACTACACACAAAAGAAAGGAGTTAAGTAGTCATGTGTTCACAACAATCCACCGGTTAACAAGTTCGGGATCGTAGTTTTACTAGGACAAGTTTGAGTGTATGTGGGAAAAAGAGACGGTTTTGGGAGAAGGGGAAGGGAAAATGAATTTGAGAGAATAGAGAGCATAGAGACATATCATAAATGTAAAAACTAACCTAAAATATCCCTATATATAGCTAGGGTACTCTTAGCCTATTATTTACTCATTTTTCTATATTTTATTATTTTATAAAAAGGAATTCTATTTTGCTTTCTATCAAATGAATAAATAAAATATTTTTTTTATTTTCATCAATGCATAAATTTCACTTAAATCATATTGAACCTTAATAAATCATTAGTGTTACACTTATACCTTATATTTTAAAATACTTAATTTTACAAAATTTGATAATGAGATATTTCATAATATAATGGGTATTTATTTATTATAATTTTTAAATAATTATAGAAAATAACCAATTATTTTATGCAAAACACAAATTAAAAGACTAATGATAGATTTATTTATCTTAATTAAATAATGTAAATACTAGTTTGTTAATTTTATTAAAAATTATCACAGTATAATTAAATTATATATATATATATATATATATATATATATATATTAAATTTAATTCATACAATGCATAAAATAAAATACTCATTATTTTTAAAATTTAAAAATATTAATAACATATTAATTTCAATACTCTGCAGGTATAAAATGTATTTAACTATATTATATATTCATTATGATTTATAATAAAGTAAAATTTATTTTTTTTATTTTTAATTTTTTTTTTGGAAAAACCTACAAACAGTTGACATTTTGGTCACTATTCTGATTCATTAGCGACCTAAACTAATTTAGTCGCTATTTTGATTTATCAGTGACCAGATCTCTTTGGGTCGCTAATTACAGTTTCAAACTAATATATTAAATAAATTCGGTCACTACTTCGGCTGCTATTCTAACTTATCAGCGACCGAATGTTACTTGGTCGCTAAAGTAACTATTATATTAAATAAATTTTGTAGCTAATCACGTCACTATTTTGATTTATCAGAGACCGAATCTAGTTCGGTCGCTAATCACAAAGTATTATTTAGCATTATAGTGACCGATCAAGTTTCGGTCTCTATCTTCATAATATAGTGACTAAATCATATTCAGTCGCTATTTTAAAGTACATTTCGGTTGCTCTAATAGTTTTGTAGTCACAGAAATATAGCCACCAAATTTTATTGCGACACTTCGTTTCAATCGTTGTCGTTAGTGAGCCAGCACAATTTAATTTGGTTACAATTAGCGGCAGAAAGTTTTCAGTCACTATTTCAGTAGCTATATTGCATATTTCTTGTAGTGTATACAAAGAGATATAAAAGGCAAAAGATAAATGCGAGAAGAGAATGTTGAATTGTGCTTACTAAATTTTTTCATAAATCTTTTTAAAACACAATTAAGAACAGGCTATACAAAAGCTTTTTTTTTAGAAGACAAGCAATACCAATAGATAAAATGAAATAAGAAACAACATAGAGTCCAACAGATGAAGATTAATTTTTCTATAAGAAACCTTTATATATATGTTTTAAACCAAAAGACTTTAACTCTGGTAATAAAAAAAATACTTTTAACACAATAGTATCTTTCCCTCTTTGTTATGATGGATTTTACAAAATATAATGATGTGCTATTATGACATGTTCATAACACAAAATAATTTGATAGAGATTAGAAAGTGTATGTACCTAAGGGGAGCCTAAATTCATGTCTTCTACCTCGATCAGATTTTCACAATGAAATGAGTGAGAGCTCCTCTCGAGCGGCTAGGGTTCCTCACAATGTTGTGTGTCACAAAATTATCTAATGGGGCAATAGTTTTATAGCCTCTAATCAAACCAAGGACCTCCATTTAATTAGCACCAAGTGATAACACACCCCAACTTATGCCCATTCACATCATATGCTCAAATAACAAATATCCATGAGCATAATATATAATAACATAGGATTAATTTCAATGCCCAATGTTATTTAATAATTCAAAATTAATCTATTAATTTAATAACAATGTTTTCTAAATATAGAATTAATTTCAATGATCAATATTATTTAATAATTCAAAACTAATTAAATAAAATGTTTTCAAAACAGCATTAATTTCAATGGTCAACATTATTTAATAATTCAAAATTAATCTAATAATCAAAATAATAATTAAAAATACTATTAATTTCACAAAAAAAATCAACAATTTTCCACTTGGATAACGCCAATTAATTCAACTATTCGAGATTAAAATTTATTACTATAGCCAAATATTAATCATGTACCATGGGAGTCTTACTCAGTTGGTTGAGCAATGCTCGTGAGTTGTTTTAAATTTCCTAATACCTGAGTTCAATTCATATAGATCAAACAAAGAATACCAATCATGTTTAAAGTACATATCAATAGTCTAAGAAATATGAGCATTAACGTCACAAAAAATAGTATCTTATAAGGATAAATATCATTAGTTTATATTTCTCAGACAAGATAGATAAAGTAATGTGCAACTAAATAACACAAATTTGCAATCCTGACAGATGGTTCATGCTTTTGAAACTGAAGACTCAACACTCCAACTGAACATATTCTATATTATTGTTTCTAACTTGTGGTGAGTACATATGTTGAGATTTGAGAGAAAGGAAGTCATTGATTGATTTCATTGTAATTAATTTAGTATGAAGTGTGACTAAGCAAACAAAGACATTCACTACTACCTGCATGCATGACCTCAGTCATTATGTGAGTCATCCCTCATAATGACACAACCTCATTCTGTCAAACTCTCACAACAATTAAACTTCATTTACTCATAGCGTTACTCCCTCTTAGCCTCATTCCTTAATGCTCACACAACAACTTCAATTTGATGCCTTTATTTGTGATTTTTTTGTTTTAATCTTTTACTTGCATGTGGTTATGATGTCTCTTTAATTTTCTTCTCATTCCTTTTCTATTGCTGCCATTATTAATTGTTGTTGAATCTTGTAAATGTGATGTCTTAGTCAATTAACTTTTGATTATGCGATTTAACTTTTATATGATGGTTTTTATTTTTCACTCAGTCAAATTTAGGTACTAAGATAAAGGTTTCTTAGCACAAATGGGTACTTAGATTAGTGACTTGTGTGCAACTTGTGATAGGCTATGCAACTTGTAATCCTTCAAAATATTTATTTATTACAAGTTGTATTTTGTGGTGTTAATGTTTGCATGTTACTTTTAATTTTCCTACTTCTCAAACATAATTTATAAATTTCTTACATGGAAAACTTGTTTTCTCTTTACGAAATGAATATTTCTAACCAATAATGTAAGGAGTTGATACATTTTCAATCTTTATTATTAGTAAATAGAACCAACAAAATGGAAAATAAGTTTTTTAAATTGATTGAAAAATAAAAATACATAATATGTCCAACTCCAAATTAAATTTAAGATATTGATGTATGTTCATTTTCCCATATGGTTCCTTTTTCTCCAATTTTCAACAAATATATTCAAGGGAAATGAAACACCAGAAAGCACATCGAGTCGTCAAGTATTTAAAATTAAAATGGAGTGATCCAAGTATCGAACTCAGGGAACTTGCTTATTAGACAGAGTTTTATTCAGAAGTAAGGCATTGTTGGAACAACATTGATAATCGATGGTTAAAATAAAAAATAAACTACTTCTATAGTAAAAACAATAAATGTAAGTAAGTAAAAGTTGACAGCAATAGGTAAAAAGCGTTGGGTCTTTCTAACAAACAAGTTGATGCATATGAGGATATTTCTCTAATTAATCATGTTCTTGGGTTCTATGCTGTAGCCTGAAGTACTAAACCTCGATCCCTCGTAAGTTCAGACTAATTTAACCCAAGCTTCGTCCGCATATCCCTCTTGTAAGACTAGGCTTAACTTAAACAACATTATCATCACAGCATATTCAGAAAACCAAAACCCCACATATTTAGTCCTGCTTCTATCAAGTTCTAAGGCAACAGTACGTTTCCCAATGTTAAAGTCACCTAATAGTACACACAAATGGGTGATCAGACCAAGAGCATGCAGTAATTAAGTGGATTTGGGATTATCGCCATTCGTGCGCTTAGCCTGGCAAGAGACAAACGTCTCGCTTAGCGAGCTGATCTCGCACTTAGCACACGGCCTTGATCCTTGTGCTCTTCCAGATTCCCTTGTCACGCTAAGCGCGCTGAAGTTGTGCTTAGTAGTGGATGTGCATTGAGCCCATAGGGTCCACTTAGCGCCACTGCTCCTTTTAGCACTTCAAGATTTTAGCCTCTTTTGACTTGAAATTATGCAAATTTTATCATTAAATCACATGGGAGATACTCTAAAGATAGCTATTCAAACAAAATAACTATAAATTGTGGAAATAACTATAAATTGGGGAACTATACAAGTTTTAGAAAATGTTTTCTATACAAAAGTTAGTCGTATAAGACGACTAACAATGTACAACCATAATTATCATTGGAGAACTTCTTTCATTATTATTTTGTAAAGTTGAACATTCTCATTGAATGGTTCATATGCTTCCTCATTTTGGCATTCAATAAGTATATTAATTTTTTCAAGATTGAGAATTGATTACATTTAATTCTTAGCTGGCTTAGAGGTTCACTTCAAATATGTTTATCCAAACTTGTTAAATGTTTATTTTCTAATACCACCTTTGAATTTTTCGCTTGTGAAGACTATCCTTTTCTCAAAATCTCTACAAGAACTCATTTACCTATCAAGCTATCATTGCCTCACATATGTCTTCTCATTTCATTTGCTTAGGTTCCTCTTTAACTTAGATTAGTAAGTTGTATAAACACCTATGAAACATGTGTTAGAACCAAAGAGGTAAAAGAGTCCACGCCCCATTAAGTATTTGATGATAAAAGAAACTATTAAAGTTTATGGATTGCTAATAGTGCGTTTCATGTGTAGTTCTTATATTAAAATATCATTTTTATTGTGCTTAACATAAGATCATATTTTGTTCGCAAATGATCTTATTCTGTTCGCAGAAGCTGAGTTAGACTAAGTGGAGGTAATTCAAACTTTTCTTAATCTGCTTTGCAATAGTTAAGGTCAAAAGGTTATCCAAGAGAAGACTAGAATTTATTTCTCCAAGAATGTTCATGTGGCAACTTGTCATCAAATCAATGAAGCCTTTGGTTATCAAGCTACGGGTGATCTTGGGAAGTATTTGGCAGTTCCACTTTTGCATAACTAATCCAACTGAGGTACGTATAATAGTATCCTTGCTAAAGCTAATCAAAGGTTAAGCAATTGGAAAGGAAAAAACCTTTCATTTGTTAGACCTCTGACATTGACAAAATCAGTATTGGCTACCTTGCCATCATATGCCATGCAAACAACATATCTCCCTAAATACATATGTGATGATTTGGATAAGAAATGTAGAAGTTTACTCTGGGGTGGGGCGGGGAGGGGGGGCGATGACGATCCTAGACACATTCATACGATTTCTTGGTCAAAATTTTGCTAATTTAAAGCTGATGGAGGATTAGGTATTTGAAGCTCTAGACATACCGATTCTCTCTTCAAGATGAAGAATTGTTGGCAACTTGTACAAACCAGAGTAAATTATGGGTTCAAGTGGTCAAGCTAACAAAAAATGTGGCAACGACTTATCCCTAGTATTTTAAGGAGGACAAACGAATCAAATTTTTGGAATAGAATTTGTGAAGTTTTGAATTTTGTCCAACCTAATCTTGTCAAAAGAATTAGTGATGGAAGAAGTACTAGCTTTTGGGTTAATCCTTGGATCCCCACTTTCCCCCTCTTCTGGATGTTGTCACTTGAGTTATTCCTTCAGAGGAGATTGATAATTGGGGTTGATTATGGGGATCGAGGGAAGAGATAGAACATCGAGCATATGCATGACTTGCTTCCTTATTCTGTTTTGAATGCTATCATAGAGATGTTAGGAATTTTATAATTTCTAATTAATTAATTAATATGGGCTACATATTATATTATAACATTTATATTAGTTATTTATATTTTTATGGGTTCAACATAAGTGATCTAATTTGGTGAGCCTATTTGACTATCAACATAAAATTGATATGGGCTTAATGAGCAGAAACTAGTTTGGCCCATTAGGAGATAATAGGAATCCTAATAGGTTTAAAACCTGAGACACAGTTATGGTCTCCAATACACCAAATCAAGAAATAGTTTATCCTCTCCCCATATGAAGAGAAAACGACAGTCTCATAAGGAATAAGGTGATTTTCTTGAGCAAGATCATTAAACCAATTGTTTGTGACTATTGTCCATATTCCGCTACATTTGTTGGATCAACCACTATGTATCCAGGTATTCTTCATAACCCCTCTTGATAATCTAACATAATGTGTTCTTGGTGGTTATTGGTATTTTATAAGGATTCCCTAAAATTCCAACAAGGGATCCCTCTGCCTCGACTTGATAATGATAATGATGTTTTAGTTTGGAAAGGTTCTAGTGATTGGTCCTTCTCTATAAAGCTTGCTTATGAGTTAATTAAACCTGTTGTCATGTTCAACCAACAACGTCTTTTTAGATCTTATGGAAATGGAAAGAACCGGAGAGAATCAAGACTTTCTTATGGAGGTTGGCTCATAAGATTCTTTTGATGAACACTTGCAGATTTAAATATCAACTAACGAATGATCCTCCTATGCTCGATATGCAAGTGTCATGAAGATGTGGCTAAGTTAGTGTTATGAGCAGAAATTTTGCTCAATGGATCCTAGCGTTCGAGGTCTAGGTACCTCCAGAAAGAGAGATTAAGGAGAGGAAAATTCTTGTTGTATTGCTTGCCCGTTAGAATTACATTGCTTCTATATTTATAGATGTTCTGCTACAATTCTAGAAGATAAAATTCTAACAAATTTTGGCATTTCTAACAAATTTTGGCATTTTATGCCTTGGAGGAAATTCAACTTGCACTGCTAATGGGGGACAACCCATAACGGCCAGGAATCTTTATCATATTCTGATTCTAGAATGTTGTTGCACCACTGCCAGCTCAGCTTCACCTTGTCTTCTTCTTCATTTACTTCTACATTTTGTTCTGTGCTTGTTGTGCTTTGGTCCCTGTACATAACAGTTGGTGTGGCACAAAGTAGTTGGTTGAGGTTTGTCCAGTGATTTCTTTACTACTGACCTTTACAGATGGATGGCTCATAACTTAATAATCAATTTTCCAAATTGTTATCATTGGAATATTTTGTTTCAGTGTCTTTGGATTCTCTTTGGCATATGAGGAACTAGTTTATCTTCCTACAAGTCGAGCCTAAAGTTGATCAGATTGTTGTTGAGATCTGGGCGCATACAAAAGAAATTACTCGTATATACCTTATTGATCACATTATACATCCCCAACCTCAAAGGGATGGATCAACTCATATCCAATGGGTTCCCTCTCCTCATGGCACGTGGAAGTTAACTGTTATGGGGCAGTGATAGATGGGAGGATTTTGGCTTTAATCGAGGCCGTACCCGAATCAAATAAACATTAAAAATGCAGTATCGAGGAAGTGATCCTAGGTCGTCTCTTAGTGAGCAATGATAAACCAAACGTTCATAACATATGTTAATCAAACAGTAACGAGATGGGCGGGGTTTGTTTGTTTTTGTAATTTCAATAGCTAGCAAACTTGAATAAGAAAATAACAGAATTAAAACATGTTGTTCCCCCTAGATTCAAAATCAACTCTCTTATTCTAGGTTACAAGAATTTATCCCTAATCAATTCAACCACTTAATCCAACCCGAAATTAATTGACTAAGCAAAAATTAACATAAGGCTAGCATTATGTGATTAAGCAACACATACACCAATTATTCCCTCTCATATGTCCATTAAGCATGAACGTAAATTAAGCACAGAGACAATTAATCAAGCATTAAGCATGCACAGATTAATAGCAACAAATACAGAGCAATTGGTGAAGGGGAAAACTGATCAGAATTCAAAGTAATAACAAAACCTCAAAGAGAGTTGTGCTTGATCCTCAAGAGAAAACAACACTAGAGACTTAGCCTTCCATTAATCAGCAGAAATGAAAATGAATTCAAAGGCAGAAGCAGAAAACGAAATTGCAATTTGAAGCAGAAACAAAATTTGATTGCTACGTGAACAGTGCGAACAGTAACACAAAATTGAAAATACAAAACCCTAAAATTTTCCCTATGTCAACAATCTGCTTCTACTAAAACCCTGGTGCTATTATATAGGTCTTCAGCCCCAAAGCTTACAAATCTGTTTTAAGTCCAAGCCCAAAAACGAAATAAAATAAAACTGGACCAAATAAAATACAATTGGATGAAATAAAATAAAATTGTCTGCTCTCTTCAAGTCCAAGCTGATTCAGCCCAATTCCGAATCCAAGTCCAAATGCTTATAATTCTCCTAAAATTAAATTAAAAACACACAAAATTAATCAAGTAGGCCCAAATGATAAAACTGCATAATTAATTTTACAATTAAGGCCAACTAGTAATTAAAATGGTGACAAAAAGGGTTAAGAAATAGGAGAAAATAATGACACATCAGGCTTGTGTGGTGGAGTTATAAGGGACCATTTTGGAGCCTTTATTCTAGCTTTTTCCTATAGACTAGGGAGTTGTTGTGTTGTGCAACCAGAATTATGAGCCCTGAGGATCATTCATAATAATAAATTCCATGGTTAGGTTTTGGTGGAATCAGATTCTACATTGGCAATTCAGTTTATGAGCCATGAGGATCATTCGTAATTATCACATGTGCTAAGGAACATGGTTGCTACACGTTGACTAGTCGTGTTGTTAATATGGTTGCTACACGTATATATGCGCTAAGCACCCATGAACTTACAACAACCACCCATGAGAAGATCTGTGACACTAAGCTGGAAAATAAAAACTAACCATGTGGTCACTTAAGTAAACAACTTAGTAAATAACAGAGATTGATATGAACAATTTATAATAACGAAAATTTATTTAAGGACCAAATATTTTAAAAATAATTTAAGGATCAAAAATTCAAAATCCCTATAATTTGAGGACTAAAAATTTAATTAACCTTTTTTTAAGAAATCAATAAAATATTTGTACATTTCAAGTATAAAATGCCAATGCTTAGTCTCCTATACCTTTTCTCTCTCCTCGTCATAAGACAACCAAAAGCTTTTTTTTGTGAAGAATGTGCATATGCATTTAATGCACCATCAGAATTGGAAGGTTTTTTCCCGTAAATACACCTTCTCTCTCTTACTTTTTTCTAATGTACATTGCTTTGCAATTTAATTCTCAATATACACTACTTGGGACTTTCTCTTTCCTTTTTGTTTTTTTCAATTTAAAATATTATAAAATATAAATATTATATTATATAATTTTTTTAATTGGTTTTAAAATTACATATATATTAAATTAAATTTTATAATTTTGTTTTTTTATTTTTTTTAAATAAAAAATATACAAATAAAGAATAATAAAAAAATTGGATAAAATTAGAGTACAATGTTTTAGTTACTTTGTATGTACTTTTGTAGTTAAATTTATGTGTTGATATTTTTTTTGTTATGTTCGTTAATTAAAAAAATAAGAAAATTAGTTAGTAGTATTAAAATAAACTACAAAACACAGTAAAAAAATAATTGATACATCTATCTTATACAATAGACATAAAATTTCAAAGAGTAGTAGCTGCTATATTGAAAATATCTTGAAAAATATTTATTTAGCCGTTATTTTTGGCTTAAGTGATAAGAATTGATATTTTTATTATTTATGGCTTGCAGATATGAAAAGAAAAGGTTAAAATATCCAAAAGATACTGATAACTACTAAATATGTGATATTTTTTATAATAAAAATATATTAAAAATATCTTTAAAGATATTTAATTAGCAATTATTTTTTGCTGTCACCCGAATCAATGTGCAAGAATATGGACGAGATCAATGGGGTCCTAATCCAAGGAGAAAGAGGACGACAAAGGGTCGTCCGTTTCAACTCGCATGCCTACTAAGATGGACGAAGAAGAAAATGAACGGAAAAGTAGAAAAAAAATGTGGAATTTGCCGGCAAAGATGGTCATAACAGAAACAATTGTCCTAACATATCTCCATCTTAAGTTTTTCCTTAGTCAAGTGTAATTTTTTAAGTATTTTATTGATAATGCAATATAATGTTTTTCTATAAATAAGTTGTTAAGCAAAAAGTCTTCTCATTTTTAATTAAATCTAATGACATAAATAAACTAATTATATTTAGTAATATAATTATATTAAAAATAATTATATTAGAAAATTCAGATTTTAAATAAAAATATTCACCTAAAAAATATATTAAGTAAATTAAATAATAAAACAAAAATAATTATATTTAATAATATCATTTTCTTTAAAAAAATTATAAAATTTAATTTAATAAATAAGTAATTTTAAAACCAATTAAAAAAATTATATAATATAATATTTATATTTCATAATATTTTAAATTAAAAAAACAAAAAGGAGAAAGAAAGTCCCAAGTAGTGTATATTGGGAATTAAATTTCAAAGTAGTGTAGATTAGGAAAAAACATGAGAGAGAAGGTGTATTTACGGGAAAAAACCGAATTGGAACCTCAAAGGCCATTTATTCACCAAGTATAAAGAGAAGAATAAGAAGAAAGATAAGAAGTTTTATGTGATTTTTTTGCTTTAATCTTTCTAAGCTCAAACTTTCATGCTCTTTGTTGTTACAAAGTTTTGTAACTAAGCTTATCTTGTATATCTTCTCTATTGAGAGTTATCTTGTAAGTCTTTAAAACTTAATTGGTTTGTGAAAGCTTGGAAAGGCTCAATATTAAAGAATACATAGGTTAAGTGATTTTGGTTATAGATAGCATTGTTGTAATTAGGGTGCCTCAAGAGGTTGTGAAGAATACTTAGTTGTAATCCAAAGTTGGTTAGTGAAAATCCTTGAAAAAGAATGGACTAGACATAGTTTCAAGTTATAAATAGATGTATAAAATCTTTGTGTTCTCTTCTCTCTATCTTTTTTCTCCTTTTACATTTTCCTTAGTGGACACTCTTATTTTTGAACTTATAGTTGTATTTTGCAAAAAACACTTTTAAGTACGTTAACAGACAAATCAAGCCCCTTTCTTATGTTTTATCGATTTATTTCAACAAGATACTTACACATGCAAACAATTAGAACATTGGCTAGTACCACCATTCTTAATCTTATAATAGCATAGCATTAATTTCAATGGTCAATATTATTTAATAATTTGAATTAATCTAATAATTCAAAATAATAATATTGATTTCACTAAAAAAAACTCAACAATTTTTGACTTGGATAAAACCAATTAAACTATTAGAGATTAAAAATGATTACTAGAACCAAATATCAATCGGTTTCAAGTACATATTGATATGGAAAAATATTACAAGTGCACGGTTTTCGTTGGTTAAAAAATATTGAATTCGTAGAGACTATGTTTTACAATTATCATTTTATTATTAATAAAAAAGATTAAAAAAATGGGAGATTTAATAATTTAAGGAGAAAGAATAATGAGAATCAAGATAAAAGATGGGATAATTGTTCATTTTTCCCCCGTAGTTACTTTTTGTCCAATTTTTCTTCAACTATATTCAAGGGAAATGAAACACCGGAAAGCGCACTAGGTCATCGAGTATTTAAAATTAAAACGGAGTGATCCGAGTATCGAACTCAGGGAACTTGCTTATTAGGCAGAGTTTTATTCAAAAGTAAGGCATTGTTGGAACAACATTGATAATCGATGGTTAAAAACAAAAATAAACTACTTCTATGGTAAAAACAGTAAATGCAAGTAAGTAAAAGTTGACAGCAATAGGTAAAAAGCGTTGGGTCTTTCTAACAAACAAGCTGATGCATATGAAGATATTTCTCTGATCAATCATACTTTTGTGTTCTATGTTGTAGCCTAAAATACTAAACCTCGATCCTTCGTAAGTTTAGACTAATTCAACCTATGCTTCGTCCGCAAATTCCTCTTATAAGACTAGGCTTAACTTAAACAGCATTATCATAATAGCATATTCAGAAAACCAAAACCCCAACAATCCATCCCTGGTAATGTGGTTATTCAGTCCTGCTTCTATCAAGTTCTAAGGCAACAGTACATTTCCCAATGCTAAAGTCACCTAACTGTACACACAAATGGGTGATCAGACCAAGAGCATGCAGAAATTAAGCATTGAAAGAAGCATTGAACACATAAAATACAATTAATTAGATATTAAAGTAATTACATCAGTTGTTCCTTAGAAATCCCCAACAAGGGTGTTTAGCCAGCCATTACAGAAAAACCCTAACACAAATGAGATTGAGAGTATAGAATAATTGTTCCTTACACAAGAAAGGGGATCCCTCTTCCTCCTCTTAGCACCTCACAATCACTCTACAACTCACTAATCTCTCTCTAATTGAAGAACCCTAGGCTTCTCTGCAATGCTGCTCCTCTTGCTGCCTCCAGAGCTTCTATCTCGAAATTAGCACTGTGGTGTACTTGCTCTGGAATTTAGTACTGTCGGCTAAAATTCTCTGCCCTAATTATGCACAAGACAGGCTTTAAGTAGGCTTTGAATCCGCGACGCTGCGCTTAGCGCCACCCTCGCACTTAGAGCGAGTAAGTGGATTTGGGTTTGGCGCCAATCTTGCGCTGAGCCTAGCAAGAGACAAACGTCTCGCTTAGCGAGCTGATCTCGTGCTTAGCCCGCGACCTTGATCCTTATGCTCTTCCATATTCCCTTGTCACGCTAAGCGCGCTGAAGTTGCGCTTAGCGGTGGATGCGCGTTGAGCCCAAATGGTCCGCTTAGCACGACTACTCCTTTTAGCACGTCAAGATTTTAGCCTCTTTTGACCTGAAATTGAACATATTTCATCATTAAATCAAATGGAAAATATTCTAGAGACAACTATAACAATAAAACAAGATTTATTTACAAATCCCTACAAAATAAGTATAAATTGGTTAAACTATACAAGTTTTAGAAAATGTTTTCTATACAAAAGTTAGTCGTATAAGACGACTAACAAACTCCCTCATATTTACAGTTTTGCTTGTCCTTAAGCAAAGAAAGAACAGTTCACTTGTCCTCAAGTGACAAAATACAGTGGTCAATCCAAATGGTGTTTGCTTCACATATAAATTCAATCATATGAAATGAATATCATGGAATGTTTCAATCAATTGTTGTTTACAAACATGCAGCTTTTCAAAGATAGGAACATATGCATTAGAGTCACAACTGAAATAAGCTACTGACAATGTTAGATATCAAGGAAAGAATCATCAACCAAAGCCTCACAGTCATTGTTTCACTCAAGCTCAAGTGTTTAGGCCTATTCCATTATAAACAACTAACACAAGTCCCAACTTTTGCAAATGATCTCATACCATACTGAAATAAACACACAAAATGAATCTGAAGGACTTTCTAGGCTTGTAATGAGGTTAGGCTACCAACAAATCATGGTTTTTCTAGGATTCAAAAGCTTATATTCTAGGAGAGCATTCATCCAGAGATGAACCTTTACTCTTTTTTTATTCCTACCCCATACTTGCCTTTTATTTAAGCACTTAGCATCGTTTCATTACTTTGCAGCATACACACTTATTAAATTCATTTGTACTTACAGTTTTTTTAACATATATACAGAAACAGTATGTGTATATACAGAAATAGCGTGTGTATGCTATTTACTTTAACCATTTCAATTCTTACCCAATATTTCCCCCAAATTTGGAACAAATTTACCTTGGCAATTACTCCCCCAAATTTGGGACAAATTTACTTTGAACCAAGCTTTCTGTGGATGATGCTCTCCTACACCCTAAAACAAGGTAGTAGGAGATAACACTGTATAGGCTCAAGGTTCAATCAATCAATAATTCATTTAGCTCAAACTGGGTGCAAGGGATAAATCATTCAAGCACAAGGTCAGCTTTTTGGCTAAGTAGCTATCACAATCAAAACATGGCCTTCATCATCCTCAATTCATGCTTTCAATCCATACTTCAGAGATTCATGCAAAAATCAGTAGTAAATTATAGTCGTTTCTCTCAAAATTTAAGGATCACACTCTCACCAGGATACAATCAATGCATTCCTTCACAATCAATCTGACAAACTGACTAACATTTTCAGTCATACTTCTAATCACATGTTCTTTTTCTTCTAATGGTTGCAAGCTTGATCAAAAAAACATCTAATCATTCCAGTCCACTCAATTCATACATGATGTAAGCTCCATTGGAGCATGTAGGCCTAGGATCTTCTTCATCAATGGATTCCTTTGCTACTTGGAAGATGAATAGCAGCAGAATGGAGAAGGAAGAGATAGAGGAGATGCCACTTCAAGGAGAAGATGAGTCTAGAAGAAGCTCACCACCATAGGAGGTCATGGATAAGAGCTTGGAGGAAAAAGGAGATGAGTGAAGGGAGAGGAAGAGAAGAGCACGAAATTTTGTGCTCTAAAAGAGCTCTGAAATCTGAAGTTTAATTTTCAAATGATCAAAGTTGGAAAAATGCACACACATAGCCCCTAATCCAAGATCAAGTCCACGATTCTCCAAGATCAGCCCACTAATCCAAGATCAAGTCCAAGATTTTCCACTAAGTGTGCTTAGGTGTCATGAGGCATGTAAAGCATGAAGGACATGCACAAAGTGTGACTATATGATGTGGCAATGGGGTGTAGCACGCAAATACTCACCTCCCCCTCTAAAATTTAATTGGATTGGGCTTCTCCCAATTCAATTAAATTTATTTCTCAACACACACATCAAATATTCACTTAATGCATATGAAATTACAAAACTACCCCAAATACAAAAACTAGTCTAGGTGCCCTAAAAGACAAGGGCTGGAAAATCCTACATTTCTAGGGTACCCTGCCTACATTATGAAGCCCTAAATACAAGGCCCAAAATTAATGAAACCTTAATCAAATTTGTATAAAGATAAGTGGGCTCATACTAAGCCCATGGGACCGAAATCTACCCTAAGGCTCATGAGAACCCTTTGTTGGATCAAGTGGCCTTGGAATAATTAAGAAGGGGGGTTGAATTAATTATGAACGACTAATTAAAAATCTATCGTTCTTAATGTTACCAGATTCAATTAGGCTTTTGCTACTAAGTTAAAAAAATAAAGAACAGAAATAGAAACTTAACCAAAAGTAAAAGCGATAATTAAAAGTACAGTGAAAATTAAAGAGTGTAGGGAAGAAGAAGAAAAACAAAAGATTTATACTGGTTCGGCCACAAACCGTGCCTACATTCAGTCCCCAACCAACCTGCGGTTCTTGAGATTTCTTTTCAACCATGTAAAATCCTTTACAAGCCAAAGATCCACAAGGGATGTACCCTCCCTTGTTCTTTCTGAATAACCAAGTGGATGTACCCTACACTTGAACTAATCCACAAGAGATGTACCCTCTCTTGTTCTCGGTATAAAAATCTCTAAGTAGATGTACCCTCTACTTGTACCACAAAGGATGTACCCTCCAATGTGTTGGGACAAAGAATTCTCAGGCAATTAGTCCTTTGAATCTTTGTAAGGGGAAACAAAAGATATCTCAGGCAGTTAGTCCTTTGAAATCTTTTGCTTAAGGGGAAGGGAAGAATCAAAATAATTCTCAGGCGGTTAGTCCTTTGAATCTTTTGTAAGAGAGAAGAGAGACACAAAAGAATTTAGGCGGTTAGTCCTTCTATTCTTTTGGCAAAGTGAGAAGTGAATGAAAAAGATGAATAGCACAAGTTTTTGAACAAAGAAATTTCCTTGGAAGAGAAAGTGGTGAACAAAAACTTTTTAGAAAGATGAAGAGAAATGAATTGCAAAATTCTGTTGAAAGTATTGAAAGAGATGAAAGAAGATATTGAAAGATCATTTTTAAAATTCATGTCATGGTCACATATTTATAATCTCTTGATGACTCAAGTTAAAGTTTGTGACTCTTGACAATTTCTTTAAAACTAGTCACCTTTTAAAGTTGTGACTCTTCTGAAAACTAGTCACTTAAAAAGTTGTGACTTTTGGAAAAATCTTCAGAAACAAGTCACTTGAAGAATTGTGACTTTGGAAATTTATTTTTCGAAATTAGTCACTGGTAATCGATTACCATTAAGGTGTAATCGATTACACATCAACAGATGTGACTCCTCAGTTTAAATTTTGAAAATCAAAACGTTTAGAAGCTCTGGTAATCGATTACAAGTATTGTGTAATAGATTACACAAGTTTAAAATGGTTTGAAAATGTTTGAACACAAGTTGTGACTCTTGAAATTTGAAATCTAACGTTTTAAAACACTGGTAATCGATTACTACCTTCTGGTAATCGATTACCAGAGAGTAAAACTCTTTGGTAATGATTTTGTGAAAACTTCTTGTGCTACTCAATGTTTTGAAAAACTTTTTTAGTACTTATCTTGATTGAGTCTTCTCTTGATTCTTGAATCTTGAGTCTTGAATCTTGATCTTCAATCTTGATTCTTGAAACTTGATTCTTGAATCTTGTATCTTGAAACTTTGGAATTTGCTTTACTCTTGATTCTTTAGCATCATCAAAATAATCTTGGAAGGCATTGCTTCCACAATCTCCCCCTTTTTGATGATGACAATCCTGAAATGAAGAGAGTACATACAAGTTTTGTTCTACCGTTCACTCATCCCTTTCTCCCCCTTTCTTTTTGAATTTATGCTTAATTTTAAAGTTTTAAAAAAAGTAATATCTTGATTTCTTAAAATACCCATTTTTCTCTCCCCCTTTGGCAACATCAAAAAGGCCGAAGTGCGTAAAACATACATAATTTAAAACATACACAAAGCTTACTTTGTAAAACAAACATAAAAGATTCTAAACCATTCATGAAGCAAGACATGAATAAACCAAATTAAAATGCAAACCACATAGTCATATATCACAATCCATAAATATTCAGTCATACTAAGCAAATATTAAAAATACTAAGTGTTCAAATGTCATAAGCATATAGCCAAATACAAGGCTTTAGAAACAAAATATAATAATAATAATAATAATAATAATAAAGTCTAAACTGATGGTGGTGGTGGAGGTAAATCAAGGCAGTCACGAATGATGGTGACATCTTCTTCAACCTTTGTGATCCTTGAGTCCATTGCATCAAATCGCATGTCCACTTGTCGTTCCAAAGCATCAAACCTTTCACCAACATAGGTTTGGAGTCCATCGAACCTGTCCAAAATACTCTGAAGGAGAGAAGAGTCCCCTTCAACCGGTAATTGTCCTTCATCATCATTTGGTTGAGCACCCTTTTTTACCCAAAAGCCATCATGCTCTTTGTGGTAACCAAAGGACGCAACCACAGAGCACCGATCAAGAAAGATCTCTTGATTGGAATATATGGTTCAGAATCAAGAGGGATGTTAAAATGTTGAAGGAATAGAGTGACTAAATGTGGATATGGTAAAGGAGCATTTAATTGCAATGCCTTATGAATGCAATACCGGACTAAGTGTGCCCAATCAATTATTTGGCCAGTATGAAAGGCCCACATGACTATAAGATCTTCTTCAGAAACCTGTGCAAGGTTTGAAGATCTTGGGAGTAAGATACGAACAATAAGATAGTGAAGGATGCGGCTTTCAAGAGCCAATGAACTGGCAAGCAACCTTCCGATCATATCAGCTTGGTTAGTGCAAACCAACCAACGGGCATCATGCATAGAAAAATCAAATTTCCAATCATCATCTAGTGTACCTTCAAATGGTACACCTTCGCTAGACAATTGAGTCAAATCATAGAAGAAGGATTGGTCAATGACCATCTTTATCCATTAAACTTCTGAAATCAAGGTACTTTCTTGAATTTCAAGATTAGAATAAAAAGCTTTTACCAATTCAGAATACACAGGTAATTTTAGAGACATAAAAGGAATGAGATTTGAGTTTTGACATGCTTGAATGCATTTGAAACTCTCATTAGAAAAGAAATCCATATCTATGAACTTAGGGTCTATGATAGAACGAGAGGAGAAGAGATTTGTGTACCGTATACGTTGTTTTTCTGATGAGAACAATGCGGAGGAGGAAATGGAGGAAGGAATTGGAATATCCTGAGCCTCGGAGTGTCGTTGGCTTCTACTTGAAGAACCTTTGTGCTTCTTTGATGGTTCCACCATTTGAGAGACTTATTTGAAATTTCAATCGGTTGAAATGAAAGAGAATGAAAAAGATGAATTTTGGGCTTTGTGGAAAGTGATTTGGATAAGAAATGAGTGAGTTATGGTAGAAAGAAAAATTGGGAACGAGGGTTTCGCGAGAGAAATGGAGGTTCTGGTTTGTGAATTCTGAAATTTGAATTTATAAGCACCAGGGACACGTTGTAATTGATTACAGCATTTGGTAATCAATTACACTTAGCCTGACTCGTTGTAATCAATTACATATTGTGGTAATCGATTACCAGAGATCTTTTTAGGAAAAACTAAGTGCTGAATGAATTCTTAGAGTCAAAGGATTTGAAAAGGGGTCAAAATATTTTATATCTAAAAACTCTTATATGAAAATAAATATATATAACATAATAGATTTTAAAAAAGCATTATGAATATCTTTTAAGCAAGTAATTCACATATCATAAAAAAATCATGCAAGAATCATATGTACTATTAACTATTTGTTTTAATAATAAACATCATGCTTCAAGAAAGAAAATAACTCAATCAAACACAAAATTCACAATAGCAATCAATCAAGACAAACCAATAAAATTTTGTTAGTCATCATATAAACAAGTTAATTGAAAGGAAAGTTTCAACCAACTTAATTTAAAAGAGAATGGTTTTGATGTTACCTTTTTCATGATTTAAGTGCCTAGATCTTCAAAGATGGAAGTCAGACTTTTGCTTTTTGCTTAATCTTCTTGAGAGATGTTCTCATCACTTCCATAGTCCTTGGATAGAAGATTGATCTCCTTCTCCGAACCATCGGATGAGTCATTGTCATCCCAAGCAACATACGCCTTCTTGGATCTTCTTTCTTTATAGCTTTTCTTCTCATTCTTCTCGGGCCATGACTCATTTGAGGGGCAGTTTGCTTTCATGTGATTGGGTTGATTACACTTATAGAATTTAAGTGTTGGAGAAACTTCTTGGGATCTTTTCCCATTGTTGAAGTTACGGCTTCTCTCGATTCTTCTATTTTTGACGAATTTATGAAACTTCTTCACAAAGAGTGAGAAGTCCTCTTCATCATCAGATTCTTCTTCTTCTTCTTCTTCTTCTTCTTCTTCTTCTTCTTCTTCTTCTTCTTCTTGTATTGAGGAGGCTTTGAGTGCTATGCTTCTTTTCCTTTTGTCGGTCTCTTCATTTTGGTTGAGACATTGAAGTTCCATTTCATGTTCCTGCAATTTGCCAAACAAAGTGGCAAGAGACATAGAGGAAAGATCTTTACATTCAGAAATGGCAGTTAACTTGGGCTGCCATTCCCTACTTAAGCATCTTAAAACTTTATTAATTAAATCTTTATTAGGGAAGATTTTTCTTAAGGAGGCAAGATGGTTAACTATGTGTGTGAATCTTTTCTGCATACTTTGGATGTTCTCATTAGGGTTCATCCTAAATAATTCATATTCATATGTAAGGGTATTGACTCTAGATCTTTTCACATCAGTGGTGCCTTTATGTGTAAGTTGGAGAGTATCCCACATCTCATTTGCATTTGAATAGTTTGACACTCTAAAATATTCATCAATTCCTAGGGCAAAAGTGATAATGTTTTTGGCTTTAAGATTATATTGGATTCTTCTTCTATCCTCTTCAGTCCACTTATCTCTAGGTTTTTGTGTTGTTGTGCTAGTGCTTGCATCTACTATGATGGGTATGTAAGGTCCTATTTCTATTGCTTCCCAAATGTTTAAGTCTATGGCTTCAATAAAGATTTGCATTCGGGTTTTCCAATAGTGGTAACCCTCACCATTAAAGATAGGTGGCCTATGGATGGAGTTTCCTTCAGGAAACAGAGAATTTGAGGAGGCCATGAATCTTGAAGTTGTGACACTTTCTACAAGATACCTGCTCTGATACCACTTGTTGGATCAAGTGACCTCAGAATAATTAAGAAGGGGGGTTGAATTAATTATGAACGTGTCTTGACTAATTAAAAATCTATCCTTCTTAATGTTACTAGATTCAATTAGGCTTTTACTACTAAGTTAACAAAATAAAGAATTGAAATAGAAACTTAATCAAAAGTAAAAGCGATAATTGAAAGTACACAGCGGAAATTAAAGAGTGTAGGAAAGAAGAACACAAACACAAGATTTATACTGGTTCGGCCACAAACCTTGCCTACATCCAGTCCCCAAGCAACTTGCGGTTCTTGAGATTTCTTTTCAACCTTGTAAAATCCTTTACAAGCCAAAGATCCACAAGGGATGTACCCTCTCTTGTTCTCTTTGAATAACCAAGTGGATGTACCCTCCACTTGAACTGATCCACAAGAGATGTACCCTCTCTTGTTCTCAGTATAACAATCCCCAAGTAGATGTACACTCCACTTGTACCACAAAGGATGTATCCTCCAATGTTTTGGGACAAAGAATTCTCAGGCGGTTAGTCCTTTGAATCTTTGTAAGGGGAAACAAAAGATATCTCAGGCAGTTAGTCCTTTGAAATCTTTTGTTTAAGGGAAAGGGAAGAATCAAAAGAATTCTCAGGCGGTTAGTCCTTTGAATCTTTTGTAAGAGAGAAAAGAGACACAAAAGAATTCAGGCGGTTAGTCCTTCTATTCTTTTGGCAAAGGGAGAAGTGAATGAAAAATATGAATAGCACAAGTTTTTGAACAAAGAACTTTCCTTGGAAGAGAAAGTGTTGAACAAAAACTTTTTAGAAAGATGAAGAGAAATGAATTGGAAAATTCTGTTGAAAGTATTGAAAGAGATGAAATAAGATATTGAAATATCATTTTTAAAATTCATGCCATGGTCACATATTTATAATCTCTTGATGACTCAAGTTAAAGTTTGTGACTCTTGACAATTTCTTTAAAACTAGTCACCTTTTAAAATTGTGACTCTTTTGAAAACTAGTCACTTAAAAAGTTATGACTTTTGAAATAATCTTCAGAAACAAGTCACTTGAAGAATTGTGAGTTTTGGAAATTTATTTTTCGAAATCAGACACTGGTAATCGATTACCATTAAGGTGTAATCGATTACACATCAACAGATGTGACTCCTCAGTTTAAATTTTGAAAATCAAAACGTTTAGAAGCTCTGGTAATCGATTACAAGTATTGTGTAATCGATTACACAAGTTTAAAATGGTTTGAAAATGTTTAAACACAAGTTGTGACTCTTGAAATTTGAAATCTAACGTTTTAAAACACTAGTAATCGATTGCATGCTCATGGTAATCGATTACAGCTTTGTAAATCAGTTTGAAAAACAATGTTGGCTAGTGCTAATCGATTACTACCTTCTGGTAATCGATTACCAGAGAGTAAAACTCTTTGGTAATGATTTTGAGAAAAATTCTTGTGCTACTCAATGTTTTGAAAAACTTTTTTAGTACTTATCTTGATTGAGTCTTCTCTTGATTCCTGAATCTTGAGTCTTGAATATTGATCTTAAATCTTGAATCTTGATTCTTGAAACTTGATTCTTGAATCGTGTATCTCGAAACTTTGGAATTTGCTTAACTCTTGATTCTTTGGCATCATCAAAATAATCTTGGAAGGCATTGCTTACACACCCTTGGGCTTTCTCTTGCATCTTTGGTCCAATCTTCTTAGAGTCTTCTATCCAATGCCCTTGGGGGGTAGGATTGCATCAATACATTTGCTCATTCAAGTCATTCACAAACACTCATTTCATATCAAACAAACCATTGAAACATGATTCAATCATTTCACTGTTCAAACAAGCTTTTTGTACAAGCAATCAACAATAAAATAACTGGAATTTAAATGACTGAAACATAAAGCAACTAAATAACTAATAACTAAATTGTTCATGATTTGCAGAAATTAAAACAAAACAAAATTTAAACATCCTACTCATCTTGTGGCTGATCTTCATTTAAATCCAACACTGGAGCAGCTAGTACATCTTGAAGAATGGGCTGCTCTGGCTCCATGGCTGGTGCTGATGGCATGGTGTCCTCAGATATGGGTACTGGAGAGATAGGAACTGGAGAAGTAGGCTCTTGAGCTGTTGCTTCCTCCTGAGCGACTGGATCAGTCTAAAAAATAAATGGCTCAGGAGGAACAAGCTCATCCTCTGCATTTGGCACAGGCTCCTTTGCTGGCACAGGCTCTTGGGCTACAGAAGCCTCACCCCCTCCAGTAGGAGAAGGCTGGACTCCTGGCCAAGCCACTTGTGCAAGAAACTCATCCACACTCATAGTTGGCTGCTGGCCAAAGCTCTGCAATCTCTGTATGATGATGATCTAGCCTCTATGCAGGCTTTGCAGCATGGCAAATAATGTCTCAGATGTGAAAGAAGATGGTCATGTAGGACGAGCTAATAAGGGAGTGAGAGCTGAAGCTGGTAACTGTGGAAGATGTGGAGTCAAAGTAGATGGTGCTGAAGGATCTGGTAAAGCAAATGAAGAAGGAGTAGAAGCATCTATTGTTGCTGAAGTAGGGGGAGCCTCAGGTTTCATACCCCTGGCCTTCCTTGGCCCTCTGAATGTCACTGTTGGATCATCTAGATTCCAACAGTTCTTCTTTATATATGCCAAGTTAATGGCAGGGCTAAGGCTCTCCAAAGATCTAGAATCTGATGTGACTCCTCTAGCTTTACACAAAGTTATGATTAAGGCTGGAAATCCAAGCCTAGAGAAGTCATGTTGGGCAATGATAGAAATCTGGTGGGAGATGAGGTACCTCAGATTCATGTCCATCTTCATGATAATGCCATAAATCAACTTGGCCCGATCCAGTGTGATGTCAAAAGTGTGGGAGGTAGGGACCAAGTTGAAGTAAGAAAGAACATTAAGCTCAAATGCCCTCCCTGCGATGCAGAGCTTAGCAGCCAACTCTTGAGGATCAGGCCTGAAGAGTGCAAATCTAGAGTAGGCAGGCAGCTCTTCCCCCTCCTCAATTATCACAAGGGTCTTCAAGAAAGTGTTCAGAGTGTCTACATCAAAATTCACCAAATGGCCTCTCACCCTCACCTGCTTAGGTGATTTATCCTCGGGATCATAAAGATTAGCATAAAACTCTTTCACAATGGCAACATCAATGTTGCCTTCATCAAAACTGGTCAATTCCTCATCCCATTTTCTTATCTCCAGTTCTTCCTTGAACTCATCAAACTCAGTGTGGTAGATTACCACATTTCGCTCTGGGATTATCTTTCTGGGTACCACAATATCAGTGTACCTTTCCCAGGCCTCAGGAGAAGTGAACCTGGATCGTTCATATCAGACCTGGGAAGGTGTGGCAGGTGCCTTTCTCTTCTTTGATGCCATCTGAAAATATAAGATCAAACAATAAGATTAATCAAGTTTATTTTCAACAAAATAGAAAAATAAAACTAAAAATTTGACTGGGCGCTTAGCTCAGAAGGCTGGGCTTAGCGCACCTTATAAAATTTTACTCATGGGCTAAGCGCAGCAGACTCGCACTTAGCCTAAAGACATAGAAAATATTTTTTTGCAAATTAGGCTTAGCGCAACATGTTGGGCTTAGCCTAAATCTACAATTTTCAAAACAAAAGAGGGTCTAAGCTTAGCGCAACATGGCGCCCTTAGCTTTAGCCTAATAAAAAAAACTCAAAAACAGTGAGAGAGTTGAGCTTAGCACAGCAAGGCGCGCTAAGCTCAACCTCCTTGACACACAACAAGGGCTTAACGCAGCAGCTGCACTTAGCCTTCTTTAAAGGCTGAGACAAAATTTAAAAAGAATTCAAAAGCGTCTAAACATTGGTGACGCTTAGCGCGAAGGTGCGCTTATTGTCTTCGTCGTTCGTGTTCATTAGAAGTGATGAACGTGCTTAGCGCGACATGGTCAGCTTAGCACAATCAACTGGAAAATCCAAAAATTTTGTCAGATGCGATGAACAGGCTAAGCGTAGCAGGCACGCTTAGCGCGTTCGTTGCGATTCTCAGCAGAACGAAGGGGTCTTGGCCCCTTTCAGCCACATTGCCCCTAATGGGCTTCTAAGTTACCTAAAATCTTAAAATGACTAACCCTCAAACTAAAAACCCTAACTTAACACACTACTAACTAAGAAAGCACGAAATCATCTACCCTATGGTTTGAAAGATGAAAATGAAATTGAAAATGTACTCACTTACTTGGATTATGATTGCAATGTAGAATAAAGCAAGAACAATGCAGACAAGTAGGTTTCAGTTCACAGTAGAAAACGCAAAAGCTCAGGGTTAGCAAAGGCAAAAGCTTTGGTGTAAAGGTAATTCCCATTGGCAGTTCTATATAATTTTAACATTTTCGTTTGGCGTGCTTAGCGCATAGCTGCACTTAGCGTGCCAACGTGACGTTTGAGTTTAAAACCCATGCGCTTAGCCTAACCTCGCGCTAAGCCCAACTTGAAGTTTCAAATTCCAGTGAGCATCTGGGGCTTAGCGTAGTAAGTGGGGCTTAGCGCTTTCTACAACACAAAAATTTCTGCAATATGCGCTTAGCCTGAGATGTAAGGCTTAGCGTGCAATCACACTTCAACTTACAGAGAGTAGTTTAGGCTTAGCGCAACAGGCGCGCTAAGCGCACTTCCAATAATTCAAAAACAGTAAGGTATTGGCGCTTAGCGCATCCTACCGCTAAGCCCAACTCGTGAAAGTTCAATTCCAGAATGGGTATGGGGTTTAGCTCAAGACAGCGCGCTTAGCGCTACCACAATAATTTTTTCTAGAGAAGAGGTGGCTCTTAGCGAATCATCTCCGCTAAGCCCACTGTTTGAAGTTTACTTCCAGTAAAGATGTTGGGCTTAGTGCAGTGATGTGCGCTTAGCTGAACTATTCAACCAACTAGCCAGGGGTCTAAGTGCTTAGCACAAGCAAGCTCAGGCTTAGCGCATGAAGACATGGCGCTTAGCGCAAGGGTTGCGCTTAGCGGATGGACAACTGAAAATTTTTTTCTGAGTCTTTTCTGTCCATCTCTTCACCTAGGCTTAAAAACCCCCCTTGTTCACTACTAAACAAGCTGCAAAATTAATCACAATCACAAGCAACTATCCTAACTACATGCAAGAGATACAAAATGAAAAAGAGAAAAGGGAAAGAAAAGTTGGGTTGCCTCCTAGTAAGCGCTCTTTTAACGTCATTAGCTTGACGCATCATCCTGTTATCCTGGGTCCAACAAGGTTCCAACTTCCAGAACCTTCTTCTCTAGTCTCATTTCCTCCATCACAATCACCTTCAAACAAACATTTTGGTTAGGCAAAGCTTTCTCTTCATGAAACATATCAAAACTGATTTGCTGGTCTTCTATGGCCATTTGTAGTTTCCTCTTCCCTATGTCTACCACACAGCTTGCGGTAGACATAAAAGGTCTTCCAAGAATTAGGGGAATGTCAGCATCTTCTTCAATGTCTATCACTACAAGATCAGCTGGAAAGATCAAATGTTTGACCCTAACCAAAACATCTTCGATCACTCCATATGGTCTTGTGATGAAGAGATCAGCCAACTGGAGGGTCATGCGTGTGGGCATTATCTCTATCACTCCAAGTCGTCGGCACATGGAAAGAGACATTAAATTGATACTAGCTCACAAGTCTATGAGAGCTTTACCCACAACAACCTCGCCAATGGAACACGGTATAGTGACACTTCTGGGATCCTTATGCTTGGGTGGAAGGATGCGTTGAATAACCACGCTACAATTGCCCTCCACAACAATTGTGTCACTATGAATGTATCGATTCTTCTTGGTTAGCATATCTTTCAAGAACTTGGCATAGAGGGGCATTTGTTGGAGAGCTTCTCCAAAAGGCAAAGTAATTTCCAGTTTCTTGAAAATATCAAGAAATCTAGCCAAATGTCGCTCTTTATCGTTCTTGGAAGGTACCAATGGATATGGTACTTCCTTGCCTTCAGCTGAAGTAATCTCTCTCTTTTCTCTCTTGAAACCTCACTCTTGCTCTTCTTTTTCTCCTCAACAACCTTCTCTTTTTCTTTTTCATTTTTCTAATTTTTTTCTTTTTCTACTTCTTCTTTTTCTTTTTCTTTTTCTTTTTCTTTTCTTGATCTTCCTTCATCTTTATTCCTATTTCACTCTCTTTTATTGGTGTCTCTCTCTCCTTTTGGTCATCTTCATCTTCCACAACTTCCTCAAGTTCAATAAGATCAAAAACTGGTTCCAATGTCGGCTTAGTTGTCGACTGTTGTTTATATCCCTCCACCTTCTCTTTAGCTCTACCTTCATCAGCCTGAATTGCCATTCTGCTCCTTGTCATTATAGCTTTACATTCTTCCTTCGGATTCTTCTCAGTGTTGGCACTAAAGCTGCTTGATGGCCTATCCGCTAACTATTTTGTCAACTGTCCCACTTGGACTTCCAAATTCTTTATGGCAGACTCTGTGCTCTTATTGTTTGACATATATACCTGCATAAATTGAGCTAGAGTCTCTTCCAACTTTGTTGTTCGATCATAGAGACTAGGCCCTTGCTGTTGTGGCCTTGTAGATGGAGCACCCTGGTCTCTGTTGAATTGGTTACCAGGGTGATTCCTCCATTGTCCCTGCTATGAATTATATGGCTAGCCATGTTGAAACCCGTAATGTCCACCTGCATTGAAATTTTTCCTTGACCGGTTCCCCATATAATTGACTTCATGAGCTGGTTTTTCATTGGGGATACAGCAACCATAATTGTGAGCTCTACCACAGATGGCACACCCTGCAACCTGCAAAACAGTAGATGGTAAAGATTGCGTAGAATGTATTTGAGTTGGCAACTTACTTAGTGTTTTGGTCAATGCTTCCAATTGCTTGGACAGCAACTTATTCTATGCCAACAATGCATCTTGCAATGTAAGTTCCAGAAGACTTTTCTTTGTTGGTATATGGGCTCTATCTCTGAGAATAGCAATGTCACTTGCAGCCATATTTTCAATAAGATTCATGGCTTCTTCAGGGGTCTTCAACTTTATCTTTCCCCCAGCAGAAGCATCTAATAGCTGCTTGGACTGTGGCCTTAACCCATCAATAAAAATGTTGAGCTGAATCGGTTCGGAAAATCCTGAATGGGTGTCTTTCTTAATAGACCACGGAATCTTTCTAAGGCCTCACTCAGGGATTCAGGGGTCTTCAACTTTATCTTTCCCCCAGCAGAAGCGTCTAATAGCTGCTTGGACTGTGGCCTTAACCCATCAATAAAAATGTTGAGCTGAATCGGTTCGGAAAATCCTGAATGGGTGTCTTTCTTAATAGACCACGGAATCTTTCTAAGGCCTCACTCAGGGATTCATCTGGAAATTGGTGAAAAGAAGAGATGGCTGCTTTTCCTTCTGCAATCTTAGACTCCGGGAAATACTTCTTCAGAAATTTCTCAACCACTTCATCCCAAGTCTTAAGACTGTTACCTTTGAACGAGTGACCTCTTAGCTTCTCCAGACAATGAGAATGAAAACAAACTCAATCGAATTGCATCTTCAGGCACACCAGCCAATCAAATAGTATTGCATATTTCAATGTAAGTGGCCAGGAGTGCATATGGGTCTTCATTTGGTAGACCATGAAACAAATTATTTTGAATCAGTTGTATCAAAGAAGGAGGATATGTGATTGTTTGTGCCTGAACCTCTGGTTGTGCAATGCTGGTGAAAAATTGTGGCATACTTGAACTTGAGTAATCTTCTAGGGTCACTCTCCTTGGCTCTTCAGCCATGATAACTTCTTCAATTAAATCTGTATGAGATTGCCCTAGAATAGGAAAACTAGAAAACACCTCGGAAGATCGAGGTTCTTCTTCTGGAGTTGTTGTTGCTTGTAAGTCCTGCAAAAACTTTCTAATTCTCTCTGCGTTGCGCCTCCTACAAGTAGCATTAATCTCCAAATCGATGGGGATCAAATCACCTGCAGTAGATCTTCTTTGCATACAAGAGAAACAAAATAGCAATTATCTAGTTCAAAAGAACAATGAATTTGTACAGTAACTAAAATATGAACAAAAAGAATCAATGAATCAAAGAGAAAAATATAAAGCAATGTCGTAAAACTGAACTGAACTCTTCCAATGAATTAAGTTCCCCGGCAACGGTGACATAAATACTTTGTTCATTTTTCCCCTGTAGTTACTTTTTGTCCAATTTTTCTTCAACTATATTCAAGGGATATGAAACACCGGAAAGCGCACCGGGTTGTCAAGTATTTAAAATTAAAACAGAGTGATCCGAGTATCGAACTCAGGGAACTTGCTTATTAGACAGAGTTTTATTCAGAAGTAAGGTATTGTTGGAACAACATTGATAATCGATGGTTAAAAACAAAAATAAACTACTTCTATGGTAAAAACAGTAAATGCAAGTAAGTAAAAGTTGACAGCAATAGGTAAAAAGCGTTGGGTCTTTCTAACAAATAAGCTGATGCATATGAAAATATTTATCTAATCAATCATACTTTTGTGTTCTATGCTGTAGCCTAAAATACTAAACCTCGATCCCTCATAAGTTTATACTAATTTAACCTAAGCTTCGCCCGCAGATCCCTCTTGTAAGACTAGGCTTAACTTAAACAGCATTATCGTAACAACATATTTAGAAAACCAAAACCCCAACAATCCGTCCCTGGTAATGTGGTTATTTAGTCTTGCTTCTATCAAGTTCTAAGGCAACAGTACATTTCCCAATGCTAAAGTCACCTTACTATACACACAAATGGGTGATCAGACCAAGAGCATACAAAAATTAAGCATTGAAAGAAGCATTGAACACATAAAACACAATTAATTAGATATTAAAGTACTTACATCAGTTGTTCCTTAGAAATCCCCAACAAGGGTGTTTAGCCAGCCATTACAGAAAAACCCTAGCACAAATGAGATTGAGAGTACAGAATAATTGTTCCTTACACAAGAAGGGGGATCCCTCCTCCTCTTCTCAGCACCTCACAATCACTCTGCAACTCACTAACCTCTCTCTAATTGAAGAACCCTAGGCTTCTCTGCAAAGCTGCTCCTCTTGCTGCCTCCAGAGCTTCTATCTCGAAATTAGCATTGTAGTGTACTTGCTCTGGAATTTTGTACTGCTTGCTAAAATTCTATGCCCTAATTCTACACAAGTAGGCTTTAAATAGGTTCTGAATCTGCAACATTGCGTTTAGCACCACCCTCGCGCTTAGCGCGAGTAAGTGGATTTGGGCTTGGTGCCAGTCTGGCGCTGAGCCTAGCAAGAGACAAATGTCTCGCTTAGTGAGTTGATCTCGCGCTTAGCGTGCAGTCTTGATCCTTGTGCTCTTCCAGATTCCCTTGTCATGCTAAGCGCGCTGAAGCTGCACTTAGCGGTGGATGCGCGCTGAGCCCAAATGGTCCGCTTAGCGCGACTGCTCCTTTTAGCACTTCAAGATTTTAGTCTCTTTTGACCTAAAATTGAACAGATTTTATCATTAAATCAAATGGAAAATATTCTAGAGACAGTTATAACAATAAAACAAGATTTATTTACAAATCCCTACAAAATAACTATAAATTGGGGAAACTATACAAGTTTTGGAAAATGTTTTCTATACAGAAGTTAGTCGTATAAGACAACTAACAATAATGAACAAGATAAGAATTAACAAGATTGGGAGAAATTAATATCGAAAATAGTTTTTGGGATTGAGATTATGATAATGATAATTAATGAATCCAGATTGATTACTTTATTATTAAGATTAAATTTCTTTAGAGATGAATTATGTCATTCAAGTTTAGGCTCCCTTTCCAGATACAAAGACAATGCCAAATTGAATTGCCTCTTACTTTCGTGCTAGATATGTTTAATTAAACCTATTAAGTTTCATAATAATTCATAGGTGTTTCTAGCAAAACTCAAAACTACTTTCGTGATTTAGATTATATGTTTAAATTCATATTATTCCAACAATCAGGTTTACTTTTCTGCTCTTCTCTAATTATATAATTGGTGCAAACAAGTGCCTAGCAAATTAATACAAATAAACTTAATAAGAATCAAACCAAAGGGAATTCCAACATTAACACTAGTGGGAAAACAATAAATTTGAAATCACTATTGTATCATGGGCATTGTTGAATCCCAAAATCTAAAGAAAGAACTTGATAATACTAAACAAGAAACCACAAAGATGAAGCAAAGTAGGAAGAATACTAAAGGAAGAATATTCAAACTAGGAAGAGGGAAACAAGATGAATCATCCTTGTGTCGTTGCTCCTCCCCATGGTTTTCCTTGGTTGGGGACTTACTAAAACAAATCCTGAAAGGTCTATTTATACCTATGGACCTAAAAGGGGCTCATGCTTATTACAATTTATAAAAAAAAAAAAACAAAGACGGTATATGGTATTGTAGCAAGTGTCACTTGCACTAATAGCGACAAAAATCATGGCCGAAGAAAGTTGTAAATAACTTTGTCCTTAAAATCTAGGCACTAATCTCACAAAGTTTTGATTCCTATAACTCAAGATATTTTAAAAGCACTACACCAATGTTATGTTGTCTAGTGCACGTCACTACCATGGCAATTCCATATCCCGGCTGTGGTGCATTCTAGTTACCAATTTATTCTTCCCGACACCTTCTAGATACCATTTTCTCCATCGAGTGATACTCTATGAAAATGTTGGTATGATGAACGTATAAGTGGGTGAAAAATAAATTTGTGGTTTAAAAAAATTAGGCCCATTATAGGGTAATTTTTTAGTTGAGTTTCAAATTTTAAAAAAACTCCATTTTTAGTTTTCAAATTTTAGTTTTGATTTTATACTTAGTTTTTAGTTTTAAAATAAACTCATTTTGAAAGTTTCTTATGCTATTAAAATTAATCTAAGAGTGCTTTTATATAGTGGTAACAATGATGGCAACAATGACAACCATAATAATGATGTTCACGTCGTGATTGGTAGTAGCGACGGTGGTGATGACAATGGTAGTGGTAAAAATAGTGTTGGTGGTAGGTGGTAGCAATGGCTACGACCACGATGATAGTGGTGGTGATGGTGGTAGTGATAACGACTGTTGAACTGTTCAAAAACAAATAAAACTAGAAAATTTTTGTAGCACGGGATTAACCTAAGTCAAACTCAGAAATATGATTCAATATAGTTCCAACATTCATCACTTATAAACATAAAGGAGGGAATTTTATCAAACATCTTGTAAGCAACTATAAAGGAATGCGAAAATATAGAAATAGAGTTGAAGAAACAACACAGAACAAGAATAGAACACAATTCAAGTTTAAAAGCATCAATCCAGTTCACCAAACCAATGCAAATAAAATTATCACAGTTACTACAAATGATGTTCAATGTGAAAGTTCACTCAAATGCATTAGAGAAAGTTCAATTGAATCTCTAAATTGTTTGAAATTGCAAATTAGAGTGGACAATTGTAACATCCCAATTTTTTCGTAAATAAATTTAAAAAGCTTTTTAGTAAAAAAATAAATAAATAAATAAATATAGAGCAAATAATAGACTGAGTACCCTAGGTATAAATAGTTATGTTAAGTCAGCTGCCTCCTTTTTGGCTTCATTTTCGTTTTTCCCCTTCTCCTCTCAAAACTCTTTCTTTTTCCCGCAGCCCACCAAACCTGTCTCAGAAAAACGACGATCTCGAACCCGTTCACCGTTGGATCGTCGTGAAATTTGAGTATCATGTTTGCAACCCAATTCCAAACATTCTCACCGTTGAGAATTTCAAAATCATATCTGAGCTTAGAGGAAAACCCTTCGCATTGTAGCATTTTAATTTCCCGCAGAAACCCAAATTTGTCTCGGTAAAACTACGATCCCGGTTTCGTTAGCCGTTGGATTTTGATGAAATTTGGATATGTTGTTCGAAATTCAATTCCGCACGCTTTCACCGTTGGGATTTGCGATATAATATTCGTGGAGGGAGAAAAAGGAATCACTTGAAGACAGTACAAGTGGAGGTTTCAATCTCTTCTCCGTCTCTCTGACGTTTGGGAATTCTATCGGAGCAGTCGGATGAATAATTGAAAGAATTTCAGGGAACCGCTAGAGATGTTGCTATCGCTGGCTGAAGACACGTGAGTCCGCCCAGAGGTAAGGGATGAGTTATTCACAATTGGGGATTAGTGAGAACATGTGTAGGGATCCTTAGAGGATTAAATTGGGGTTTTATTTTGGGATGTTTGTTAAATTACAATTTTTCCTTTATGATTATAAATAAAATATTCATGTCCTAATGAAGATTGCTTGATAAATTGTGCTCTTGATATTTGTATGTTTCGACCTATGATTTTGATATAATTGTGTAATATTATTTGAGGGGTTTTAGTCCTCATGTTGTGATGGTCTTTTATATAAATTGTTATATTGAGGATATAAAATGATGATTCAAATTGTGAGTATGTGATGAATTGTAGAATAACATGTTGCTTTGAGATTATAATATTGTTATTGAGATTGAGTATAAGTGTAAAGTTGAACATGTGTTAATTTGTGAGATACGTGTAAACATGTGATGGTGGATTGTCACACTATGAGAAGTGAAATTGTGAATGAGTTCTAGTTGTGGATAAGTGTGTAGTTAACACTTGATGTGAAATTACTTGTGTTGTAAGCTATGAATTGTACAATAACCCGACCAGTGTTATCTTGAGAAAAGCGTTGATGCGCAGTGTTAAAGAGAAAATGTAGGTTTCCTATTTAGGAGCCAGTGTTAAATCATAGCGCAATTGTGTTGAACGTGTTTAAAACACGAGTGTAAGGTCGTGGGTATTGTATAATTCATGAGCAGTGTCTGCATGCAAAAATTATTTTAGGGGTTGGACTTGAATCAGCAGGGAGAGGCCCTGACGGACTCTTCGGAGTGTAGGCCTTGGGGGTCACCGGGTTTGAGTGCTCCTTTAAGCCTATGCTGATCTCATATGGTTGGAGCATTCTCGCAAAACATCGTGACCCTGACTGGTCTCCCTATGATCTTACTTAGTGAGAGTGACCTGACAAACCCATTGTGTGGTGTGTCTTGTTATGTACTCCTAAGCGCCCTAGGGTGGTTTTTCACTGACATGGTACCACATTGCATATAGGATTGAGTCTTAGCATAACTATTGCATATGCTTGCTAATTGATGTGTTATTATATCTTGATCGAAGTGTGAGATTCTTGTGTAATGTGATTGATAATTGAAAAGTAAATTTTGAATGATGAAGTGATGAAGTTACGTGAGCTATGTTTAAGCAAGTGGTATCTCATTTATATAATATGTATATTTAATTGTCTTGTTTCTCTATTAGCTAGGAATGTGATAACTCACTCCCTGTGTGTTGTTGTGTTTGGATCCTGTGATGATCTTGAACTTGTGTTCGGGGGAGCAGATGAATAGGTGGATGACTATGAAGAATCTCATGCTAGAAGACACGGGAACACAACGTTCTGATAGGATGTGACATTAGGATATAGGTTCTATATTAATTGTATGAAGCTTAGACGACCTTGTTGAGTCGAGAATACTTTATTATTTATTTGGACAAGTTTGAATATGATGTAGAAGAAAATGAATGTGAGCCTTTTTTCCCCTTTGAAAGACTTGTTTAAAAAAATGTTTTAAAATTACTTTTAATTAATATTTGAATTTTTTTTATTCCTTATTAGTATATATGTGAGGGGTAGAGGGTGTCACAACAATCATCCAAACAATTTATGATTAATTTTTGAAATTAGGAAATAAATTCATAACCTAATCCATTTTCAATCCTAAACATAATCACAATCATGAAAAATAAAAATAGGATTGGAGAGAAAGAAGAATATTCACAAAGAGTAGAAATACCAAACCATGACTCAAATTCAGCCTTGCTTGAAGTGGATCCTTGAATTGATTAATTGTTCAACTCTCCATGATCATCACCAATGGAAAAGCCACAAAATTTTGTACAATAAAATGATGGAACAGAAATGAAAAGATGAAGAAGAATGAAGAACAATTGAGAAAAAAAGAGAAAGCTTGCAGAACAAGTTTTATACAAAAAGTTCTTTGTGAAGTTCAACTAAAGTCTAGTCACTAACTATTAACTAACTAACTCTAATATATAGAGTTTTAGTAAGTAACTAACTAACTACCTAACTAACTAATTACACAAAACAAAATCCCAACTCACAGTCCAACTATTCAAGTACAGAGATTCTGATTTCCAAGCTCAATTTGACCCTTGAGATGACGGAGTTTGCCAAAGCATATTTGTAACAAAATTGAAGATCTTTTTGATATCTTTCTAGGGACTACTCTCACACATTTCCATTTCGAGTTTTGTAGTGTACTCTAGGCCCTGCACGAGGTAGATAGGTCAAGTAAGACCAAAACTGAGTTAAAGTGAGAAAATAAGAGTCAAGGAGATGTCAAATGAGCTAAGAAGAATAGAAAAATATTAAACTACAAATGTTCAATCAGGTAACTGTGCTAGTGGTGGCAATGATAATGATGATGGTGATAGTGACAACGATGAAGTTAATGGTGGTGGTGATAACCGTGGCAATGACAACAATAATAGTGCTGGTAACGATGCCAGTGGTGGCGGAGGCAACAGTAGTGGTTGTGGTGACACTGGTGGAGGTGACATTAGTCATAGTTGTAACATCCCATTTTTTTCATAAATAAATTTAAAAAGTTTTTTAGTAAAAATAATAAAAATAAATAAATAGAGTAAATAATAGGTTGTAAATGCCCCTAGCTATAAATAGCAACATGCTAGGTTTTTCAGACTCACTCCTCAGCCTCCTCTGCCTCTCATTTTCATTTTTCCCCTTCTCCTCTCAAAACCCTTTTTCCCGCAGCTCACTAAACCTGTCTAAAAAAAACGACGATCTCAGACTCATTCACCGTTGGATCATCATGAAATTTAAACACCAGGTTCACAACCCAATTCCGAGAATTCTCACCGTTGGCAATTTTAAAATTATGTTTGTGCTTATAGTAAAACCCTTCGCATTGTAGCCTTTTAATTTCCCGCAGAAACCCAAAACTGTCTCGGTAAAATTATGATCCCGGTTTCGTTAACCGTTGGATTTTCATGAAATTTGGATATGTTGTTCGAAATTCAATTGCGCACACTTATACCGTTGGGATTTGAGAGATAATATTCTTGGAGGGAGAAAAAGGAATCGCATGAAGACAGTACAAGTGAAGGTTTCAATCTCTTCTCCGTCTCTCTGACGTTTGGGAATTCTATCGAAGCAGTCGGAGGAATAACTGAAGGAATCTCAAGGAACCTCTAGAGATGCTGCTATCGCTGGCTGAAGACACGTGAGTCCACTCAGAGGTAAGGGATGAGTTATTCACGATTGGGAATTAGTGAGAACATGTGCAGGGATCCTTAGAGTATCAATTAGAATGGGTTTTGGGGTGTTTCTACAATTTTTACTTTATCCTTATAATTATAACTATGAGTTATATATAAATTATATATGTTTGATGAATCATTTGATGTCCCAATGAGAAATTTTTGTGAAATTAATGTGCTCTTGTGTTGAGTGTGAACCGTAGTTGATGAAATTAAGTAAGGAGATATTGAGTTTGTATTTTTCCCCTTTTCATGCTTTTTAGTTTCTTTATAGTTTAAAATTGATATTATATTTGAAATTGAGAAAAGAATTCTAATAGACTATGTGTTGTATTCTTAGATAATATACATATGAATTCATGTATACTTATATATATGAGAAAGTGTTTATATAATTATTTAGAATTAGTACATTGAAAAATTTCTTAAAATTCATGATCAAATATGATATACGTTGCTGGATTTATATATATAGATTTAGTTATATATATTTATTTATATTAATATTTTATGTAAATAATGTTGTAATGTTGTTATTGTGTGATTCCAAAAATTATTCAAGTGTTGGAGTTTGAGAATACTATGTTTAGATTTGAGATACATGTGTATTGAGATGTGTGTATTGAGTTATGAGCTGTAAATTATACAATAACCCAACCAGTGTTGATATTGAGAAAATTGTTTATGCGCAGTGTTAAAAAGAAAGTGTAGGTTCCTAGTTAAGAACCAGTGTTAAATTGTAGCGCAATTATGTTAAACATGTTTGAAACATAAGTGTGAGGTCGTGGTATTGTATAACTCATGAGTAGTGTTTATAAATGAAATATGTGATGAATTATGGAATAATATGTTGCCTTGAGATTATAATATTGTTATTGAGATTGAGTAAAAGTGTAAAGTAGAACATGTGTTGAATTGTGAGATACGTGAAAACATGTGATGGTGCATTGTGACATTATGAGATGTGAAATTGTGAATGAGTTTTGGTTGTGAATAAGTGTGTGATTAACTCTTAATGTGACATTATTTGTGTTATAAGCTGTGAATTGTACAATAACCCGATCAGTGTTATCTTGAGAAAAGTGTAAATGCACAGTGTTAAAGAGAAAGTGCAGGTTTCCTATTTAGGAACCAGTGTTAAATTGTAGCGCAATATGTTGTACGTGTTTAACACACGAGTGTGAGGTCATGGGTATTGTATAATTCATTAGCAGTGTTTGTGTGCTAAAATGATTTTAGGGGTTGGACCTGAATCAAGAGGGAGAGGCCCTGACTTCGGAGTGTAGGCCTTGGTGCTCCTTTAAACCTATGCTGATCCCCATATGGTTGGAGCATTCTCGCAAAACATCGTGACCCTGACTGGTCTCCCTATGATCTTACTTAGTGAGAGTGACCTGACAAACCCATTTCTTGGTGTGTCTTGTTATGTACTCCTAAGCGCCCCAGGGTGGTTTTTCACTGACATGGTACCACATTGCATATAGGCTTGAGTCTTAGCATAACTGTCTCAGGCGCTTGCTAATTGTTTATTATGAAATTGATGTGTTATTATATCTTGATCAGAGCGTGTGATTTTTGTGTAATGTGATTGATGATTAAAAAGTGAACTTTGAATGACAAAGTGGTGGAATTACGTGAATTACGTGTAACTAAGTTTTATTTGGTTTATATGATATGTATATCTAGTTGTTTTATTTCTCTATTAGTTAGGAATGTGATAACTCACTCCCCGTGTGTTGTTTGTGTTTGGATCCTGTGATGATATTGAACTTTGTGTTCGGGGGAGCAGATGACTAGGTGAATTACTTTAAGGAACCATGTACTGAAGGACGTCGGGACACAACGCTCTGACAGGATATGACATTGGGGTATAGGGTTTTATAGACGGCCTTGTTTGAGCCGAAGTGAATTTATTATTTATTTAGAAAAATTTTATGATGATGTTAGAAAGGTGAATGTGAGCCTGCTACCCTCTTGAAAGGCTTGTATTTAAATATGTTTTAAAAACTTGAATTAAGTTTAATTTTTTTTAATTATTTCTTTTATCATTAGTACATATATGTGTGGGATAGAGGGTGTCACAATAGTAGCAATACCAATGGCCAATGACAGATCTAGAAAAATTGTTTAATGGGAGCAAAAAAATAGTCCATAATATTTTCATAGAAAAATAATGCTATAAATTTTTTCAAAATACATTATCTCATGACAAAAATTTCCAAAATTTATAATTTTATAAATTACAACTACCTTCTACACATCAATTTATTCTTTCTTTTATCTCTTATAACTTTTTATGCTCATTTTAAACAAAATTGTCTTGTGGGACAACATCCATTTTTTTATGGGGGCAAATATTCTTTTTATTAAAGATCTTTAGGTAAAAAGCAGTTTACTTGTGGGGGCAATTGTCCCCCTAATGATGTGAATGCATCTGCAACTGCCAATAGCAATGGCAGTGGTAGCATAAAGAACTATGTCAAAAACAAAATTGAAAATCGAAATTTGAATTTTATGATGGTTAAAAACAAAATTTAAAAATGATAAGGACACATATTTTTTAAATGATGACATATAAAACATTGTCATGTGATTGTCACATAACCATGTCATACTAGTTTAGATAACAAATCCTGTGGTACCACATTAGTAAATAACAAAACCAACATGTCACTTGACTCTAGGAATAAACGGTACAGATTAAAAAACACAGAAACTCTCAAAATATCAATTCAGAAGCAGATGAGTTTTCCTAATCAGCAAAAACAAAAAATAATTCACGAGTTGGCTCATCCTTTAAAAATGCAAAGATGCATCTATTAGTAAATAGGAATCAATGTATTATGGTACAATTTTGATGCAACTAAGCAAACACCACTAATTATACAATAATGGTGTCACTATCTCTATAAAGAAAATTTTATAAGGAAAACAAAAAATAAATATATTAATAACCACATATGTACATTTAATCAGAATAAATATAGAAACAAAAACTCCACGCAAAAATTAACTTCTGAGTCCGCTCAAGCTGGATTTAGATCCCGCGAGGTTTGGCCTTGCCATCTGTAAAACAAAAAGCATATTATTCACAAGCACATCTGATGCCACAGATAATGTAGAAGTACAAGGACAACGATGAAATAATTATTACTTTGATTAATAATGTATCTATTGTTACTTCTGTTTAAATAATTCTTATTAAAATGTCCTTTTTTATTATTCAATCTAATAGTTTAAAGAAACTATAGAAAAAATATTTAAAAAGGAGTGACAATAGACACATAAAAGTAGCAACAGACACTACTTTTATATTAATAAATCAGTGTAAACGATAACTTCCACAAACCTTGATAGAAGAAATCTTGCAAGAGGGCTTAAATTGCTATTTGAATGGACTTCCTTGTTTTGTTTCTTGTTATCAGACTCTGCATTTCGGGTTTCTTCAGATGACTTTGTCTTGCTGAATATTTGGCCAGCAAGTTCTTGCAGGTCCTTAAATGAAGATTCCTTTGAACTGCACAAATTGTTTTTCTAGGAGTAAGGAATTAAGATTGATGATATACACATTTAATTTCCTCTCACATGTTCCATGATGAAGGTTAGTAGAGTGCAAACCTTGCCAACTGCTGAAGCAACTTTTTGACAAAAACATCACAGGATTGGGGCTTTGTACTCTCCATGTTTACAAGAGCATTGATAACAATTTGCACTATTGACCCATCTGGATCATCAGCAATGGCCTACAAAATAAACACAAACATACTGTAACAAAATTCATAAATTATAGAATCTATTCTGCCTATAATTAAGTTGCTACTTCTCATTTACTAGGGACAAATCCACCCATTCATCCCAGAGATACATCTTGAGATGCTGCTGGTTATTTAATTGCCTTTTCCTTTTGTATTTTCCTTCTTTTTCCAGAATGCACTAGTGTCTATGAGTTCAAAAAATCATCATGTAGGATTAATAATCATTTTAATCTTTTTCAGAAAATTCAATGGTGCATCATAGTCTTGCTGCATTTCAGCAGAAATTAGTATTTCCAATATATGTACCAAAAATTCAGGATATGGTCCAAATAAAATAATTATATCTATAACAATTCTAATAGTGGAGCCCTTCAACGATCCCAACATCATTCAGCACAGTGCAAGCAGCTCTATTTGGTATCACAAACTTATTTTAAACAAGAAAAAGCCAAAATACAATTAAAATAAAATATGTGCTTGAATTCACCTCTTTTAATGAAGGAATAAGCAAAACGGATAGCGGCACAGAGGATGAGATTATTTTGGCACTTTCTTCATCATCAATAGAATAATGTGATCTTGAAAATGCCTTTGGTGCATCAAAATATTCACGAGATGGTCTGAAAAAAATACTGCTTGAAAAATCAAAATCACTTTTTTATATAATCAATATTTACCGATTACCAACATTATGGCAATGGAAGTACCTTGAAGAATCAGAGCTGCTTGACATTTGATCTCTCTTGCTATCCTGTACATCATTGTTGAGTTTTCCCAGTGCAAATCTCTCCCGGACATTCACTTTCCTTAATCCGCCTTGGATAGCAGCCTTTGCCTACAAAGAAAAATAGGCACAAAAATTATTTTAAAGATAAGAAATTCCTATATAACCAAGTAATAGAATTAGTTCCAAAGTAATCACAAACATGTCTTCCAATAGTAAAATGTAAATCAACATAATTAAATAAAGGTACCTTAAAAGTACTTAAAATGTAAGGCTAACTTGTGAAATATGTAAAATGGTAGAATTAATAAATATATTATTGACTGTTCCCCCATAAAAAAATATCACTGAAACCCTACAAACAGCAAAGAGAATAAACAGCTTATCTTGCCCACAATTAGCATACAAGTGAAATTCACAGCTTAGATAAAAATAAATAGAACCTCAACAAGATTTGTAGCACTATCTTCCAGTGAGGCATTTGAATTTCTGCTATTAAGTCCCAGTCGGGACCTTGGTGTCTGTGGAGAATCAGAATCGTCATGCTGGCTATGCAAAACAACAACAGTTCCGCTAGTAGAAACATCTTCAAAAGAAGCATAGCTGCTGCTAGACTGTGTGACAATAAAATTCTTAATAAATAAATGCATTGAAGAGCAACAATAACTAACCAGGTTTGAAATATGAATTTAAAAAAAAAAAAATCAGAGCATTAAAAATACCTGGGAACTTTGGTCACGAAACATTGATGGCTGTGGTCCTTTTGGAGATCGAATAACAACAGTTCCTGATCCATTCCCAGAAAATTCATCCTGCTAAATTCAGGATTCACTATATCAAAGCATGTTCAAGTTTAAAATCAAGTTCAACCTAGTTCATGGGATTTTCATTAGACTTTTATATACTATTAGGTGAACTCTTTAAATGATTATTATACTGCTGTAGACATTTTAATTGTTGTTTATATGTTTGCTATGGGCAGCAAGAAGTAAAAAGAAAATTTATCAGCTTCAGATCAAAATATCTAAAAATACAGCTTGTTACAACTCACAGATAAGCATTTATCACAGATCCAATGTTTCAGAAACAAATGAAAAGTCTCCCACATTTCTTGTGTGGAGATATATCATTTAATTGAACTCAACATTTTTGGAAAGGAAAGACCAACATAGTGAGAGTAATTACATTTTCTAGGTGATTATCCGGATGTTCATCATGGTAGGGAACTCCAAGATCTTTTCCAAAAGAAGTTTCTAGCAACTCATTAAGTGCACTTTTATTTCCAGATTCCCCTTGATAGCCACTCTCTGGAATTTTTCTTTGGTTAAGCTGATGATCCGAAACTTCAGTTTTCTTATCTCTAAACTGAGGTGGCCGTGACACACTACGAAAGGTTCCAGTACCCTGTGATCCACCAATGCTGAAGTCCCATCCAGAACTTCTCAGGGTTTTACCTTGGCCACTGCAATTTAGAAATTGTCCATCAGAAAATTCACTTTAACATAAAAAGCAGTAACTAAACACTTGCAACCTACCTAGGCTGATTAGTTTCGTCACCCCTTAAATCTTTTGCAACCTTAATAGTATCAGATGCCTCCCCCATCCCCCTTGGGGCATTTCTAGGTGTTGTCTGATCTTCCTTTATTTGGTACTTTGGACGCTCCCTGTCATGAAAACACAAAGTATGAAATCAATCACAAGCTGCGAAATAACTGGATTTTTGTTATTTTCTGGTCATGCATAGTGTTCAAAGTGTATTGGCACAAGGGTTTCAATAGTTACTACAAACATCACATCTTATGTATCAACACAAGGGTTTCAATAGTTACTTCAAACATCACATCTTTTAAATTCAAATATATAAACTAATGATTAACAAATAAAAAGGAAAAAGAAGAAAAGAGGCGGGGGGGGGACTCAACAGACGAAGGAAAAAAAATGTAGATTTAAGTACATAAGATAAAGCAAGGTTGAAAGTAATAATTAGTACCTTATTCTCTCCAATAGCTTTGGACTCTTCCTAGCATTCCGAATGAAACGATGTCTCAAAAGCTCCTTAGCACTTGGCCTCTGGAATTAAAGCCATTAAATGGGGGGAAAGTTAGGGAAGAGACCAACAGAAAGAGTCACCTTTGCTAGTTCCAATACAAGTTTAGTATAATAAGCTACTAACTAGTAAAATCTCATCAATACATTGCACTAGGTTGACAAATGACAGATACAAATTTCAATAGAACAAATCCAAATAAATACATATCCCACTACTTACTAATTAGGGTGCAAACTTAACACATGAATCCCAATATTTCTTATTATTATCCCCCCCAAATACATAGACACTGGTCAAACATACAGAGCAAGAAAGAAAAAGAAATGGTAGTGAGAGTAGGTAAAGCATAGACACTTGCCTCAGCAGGAACCTTCTTCAAGCACAATGAAACAAATTCTTTCATATAGCGAGAAAAGTGTTCATCTAGCTGCCCAAAACATCATCAAATGTTAACTCTTTAACTGGGGAAAAAATCTCATCAAAACTTTATGAAGTCAAAATACTTTGCAACTTGAAACATCAATTAATCTGATATTATAGAAACACAGAACTTGTGGTGGATTCTCTCGGGGTATGATGAAAAGCACTCTCATTGGATGAAGATCAGCAAGTGGAGGCTCCCCTTTTGCCATCTCAATCGCAGTAATGCCCAGAGACCAGATATCTGCCTGTATAAACAAGATACAGAGTGATGATTCTTAGGGGATAAAAACAAAAACAATAAAGGAACAGAGGATGAAAAGAAATATGTTAGGATGAACTCAGAAAGCATAATAAATGATTTGAGTAGTAACTATAAGATAACCTTCTCATTATATCCTTCTGAATTTTGAATAACCTCGGGTGCCATCCAAAACGGTGTTCCTACAAAGGTCTGCAGTTATTCAAACAATTAGCATATCCAGTTGAAATGAAGTGCACTAATCAATATTATCATTAATTAAATATGCTTACCTTTCTCCTTGATATAGTTCTTGTTAACTGTGCAGAAACACCAAAATCTGCAACCTGTAAGAAAGTCACAAAATGACAGAAATTCATATGCAAATGCATGTTAGTTCACGTATCAAATTATTTTGTACTGTTTTTTGAAGTCCTCTAGTCTTATAAAAATACACAAACCTTTACATCACCGTTATCAGTCAATAAAATGTTTGCAGCTGCAAAATTGATATGCAAATTCTGTGAATTTAGAGCTAATAAAAAAATTGAAGTCCACGATTATAAAAATTCTAATTATGGGAGGGGGGAAGCAGCTTCAAAGCACAGGAAAGACAATGGAGAGTGTCACTGTTGATACCTTTAATGTCTCTATGAATTTTTCCTTCATTATGAAGGTAATCAATTGCATGAAGCAAATCACGTAGAATGCAAGCTATTGACATTTCATCAAGTGGAGGACCTGATTGGAGCTGCAAAAGCACCATATAGCCATATTGAACATGAGCAAGAAAAAAAATATACAAGTAATAAAAAAATTAAAAAAAAAAATATGTATTGGGATTAAAGTTTAGGAAAAGAAGGAAAAACAGATATATAAAGACTTTGAATAATATTGCTCAAACACTAGAGAGATCAGCATCACTCAAAAAGATAACTCAACAAAATGATTAGAATGGTGAAGGTAAGATTTTTCTGGAAAGACGTACAGGGGAAATTCCCTAGCTACCAATTATTCACAACAAGAACTTAAACTTTCCCAAGTTTCTGTATTTGAAAGTTTCAAACCATGGGAATACTAATGAGATTCAATAAAAACTTTGAAATGATTACAAGGCTGGTCTGAGTCACAGCTAACACAAGTCACCATCAGAATGACCACTATAGGGAAGAATCATTGCAAGTAGGATTGTCGATAGGAAGATATTATAAACATCAACATTATAGTTATAGTAGGGTTAGGGTCATCGTTCCAATTCTCCCCATCCGTGTATGCTAGCATTCGAAAAACCAACAATAACACCAACTAAGAGAAGATTTTCATCAAAGATGAAGATTTAATAACAATATTTTGGGAAAAGGAAAAAGTCACCAAAAAAGTGAAGCATGGCAAAACAATAGGAAATAAAAGAGAAATAAAAACTACAGTGAATCATAAGGTAAAGACATCATGTAAGAGGAGTTCTAGATTTTAAGGAAGTTGGCAAAGGAATAATGGCAAGACTAGGTTACAAATGGTACCACTCAAATACCATGTTAAAGTTATAGTAGTTTTTAGGCAGACAAAAAAAAGAGGGGGGTAAGGAAGACTTGAAACAATATTTTACTACATTGGCATTATGTGTAATAATGTGATATAAAATTATGACCTAATAATTATTAGGTCAAGTACTAGAGTAGTATTACTAGTATAATCCAAAGCTTGCTGATACAAATAAGACTACTAAGCCTAATACTAGAAGGAAACAAATGAAGAAACATAATGAATAAGAAATACCCCCTAACTAAGATTGCTTCTTCACTTAGATGATTAATTCATTGATCCCAGAGTATATTCCTAAGATATTATAAATATATTATGGAGATATGATAAGATATTCTAAAATACTCGAGATATTTAGAGATATTCTAACAAAGTTAAAGGTGAATAATGACCATGTATATATATTTTTTTCTTTTGCATTGTGTGGGGGCCTAGGGATTAAAAATAAAATTAGTAAGTAAAAAGAAATGGGGACAAGGACATGAAATTCTTTTAGAAATTAGAACAAGCAATAAACAAGCATAACAAATGTGAGGAAAGGATTAGAACAAAGTTGTGAGTAAATAAACACAAGTGTAGTTGGAGACTCAAACAAAACCAACAAACATCAATCAACAAAGATATTTGGTACCATGCATAAAGGAATTATAATTTAAACCAAACTCAATTCTTCATTGAAATATGAACATCATACTCTAATTTTTAACATTTATCTGGTCCACTAGAACAATGGGGTAGCCTATCACCCTCTCATAAATCCCAACCCTCCCAATTAGAACCGAACCTTGGACGTCCAAGACAAAGTGTAGCAAGTCCCTAACTGTTGTGGCCTCCCCTTAGGGGCATTCTAGGCATACTTTTAATGTTTATGTGTAATTATGAAGAAGTACCCAGATTTTCTACTCAGCAATTGTACTTTAACAATTCAACGCATGAAAAATTTCAAGAACAAGCAAGGGATGTTTTATTAATGGAGGCAACTTCTGAAGAAGATCAACGTTATTTTCAGGCATTGAACATATAGAAGCAAGTCAATAGAAGTAACCTACTAGATCAGCAACAGAGCCTCCAGCCATGTATTCCATTATTATCCAAAGTTTAGTTTGATTAAGAAAGGAACCATAATACTCAGTAATGTATGGAGATCGACATTGCGACAGAACAGAAATTTCCTGGAAAAAAAAAATTAATTGAAGAAATAACATTAAACATTTGGTAAAAGGTGCCTATTGTAAAGTAGTAGTAATCTGTAAGATTCTATGTATACCTTCTGAATGTCCTCAATTTCATCCTCTCTGCAGACAGTGGAAAAGAAAGAAGAGGAATGTTTTTTTTAGATACAGAAAGAGGAACGTTACAAAGTAACCCAAAGCAACAATTGCATCAGAATTATGAGTTCAACAAGGCAATAAAATGTAGATAAGAATGGCAACATTCTACAAAGAGACAAAATCTAAGTTAAATACTTAACATATATGAGAAGGTCCACTTGGTTTTGCTACAATGTGTGCTACTTCCCTATACTATTAAATGGATGAAATGCATGTCACTAAAAAAAATAAAAAATAAAAAATCTCTTTTCAGTTAATAATGTTCAGCTTTTAAATGGAAAACAAAAAATTAAATGGATGTTACCCCTATTCTTCTAATCAAATGGAGAACAAAAATTAAATGGATGTTGCCCGCACATCCTTATAAGATTGTTGGCAACTTCTTGCATTGGGTGGAATGTAAATCACATGCATATAAATAAAGTTACCCTAACAGAGTCCAATGTTACCAAAAAGAATAGTATTTAACGCCTACAGTTACTGTGAACATGGACCAATATATGCACTTGTGTAGAGTAAGTGTCATCCTTGCAATAGGTGGTGGTTCAACAACAATTTTCCAATACTTTGTGTTAGAGATCTAAAATCATTCATTTGTCTTTACATAAAAATTTAGCTTTTGGGATAGTTGGTGCATGACATGGTATCTTATTTGGGCCACTTGTAAATGTCCAATCCTGTAAAATTTACATTCCAAATTCCTAATCCTGAGCTTAGGGGTGAGTTAAGATCTCACATTGGCTAGATGTATGCCCAAAGTACTCCGTATAACAATGACTTGGCCACTTGGGTAATCCTCTCCTTTGAGTTAGCTTTTAGGATTGTCATAACCAGTTCATTCCCAGTTCAAATAAAAACAAGAAAATATGGTTTCTCTCAAAGATATTTTCAATTTTTGTTTTCTGGTTCCCATGGGTATCCTCCGAAAAAAATCGTGTTCGAGTCATGGTTGGGCACTAAACGGGGACACCTATTCCAATGGAGATTCAAACCATGGTCTGTCACATTGTGGGTGACTAGATAAAGTATGTGAAATGGTCATAGATAAAGTATGTGAATCTAATCATATAAGTAATGATCCATCACCCACATAACTGGAAAACAACAAGTAATTTTTCAGTTTTTCGGACTAACAAATTTGATTAATGATATTGAACACAGGACCATGGAGAAAACTCATCTAATAAATGCTCCTATTAATTGTACCAAAATTGAGTGAAATTAAGTGGAGTGGATAGATCAATACAGCTGCAGGATTCCATACTTCTTTTACAAAGAACATATTAAGAAGGCAGTCAGCATTTATAGAAGGCAGGCACATGTTGTATAGTGCGTTGATTGCAAATTAGGTAATAGATGAAGCTAGAAGATGTCACAAACCTTGCATGGTTTTCAAAGTGGATTATGAGAAGGCGTATGACTCTGTTAGCTGGAATTTTCTGATTTACATGATGAGTCGTATGGGATTTTGCACCAAATGGATCAGGTGGATGGAGGGATGCCTAAAGTCAGCATCAATTTCAGTGTTGGTCAATGGAAGCCCTTCAACAGAGTTCTTGCCTCAGAGAGGACTCAGGCAAGGAGATCCTCTATCACCTCTCCTGTTTAACATAATTGCGGAGGCATTGAATGGAATTATGACTTAGGCGCTAGAGAAGGGGTTGTACAAGGGATTTTTGTGTGGCAAAAACAAGGTGGAAATTAGTCTCCTTCAATATGTGGATGATACTATCTTCTTTGGAGAAGCATCAATGGCAAATGTTAGAGCTATCAAAGCAATATTGAGGGTTTTTGAGCTAGCCTCGGGTCTCAAAATCAATTTTGCTAAAAGTGGATTTGGAGCTTTCAGGGCGACGGAGACATGGCAAAGTGAGGCTGTTGATTATCTCAATTGTAGCTTGTTGACACTCCCTTTCACATACCTTGGTGTTCCTATTGGAGCAAATCCGAGAAGATATCAGACATGGGATCCTATTATCTCTAAGTGTGAGAGAAAATTAGTGAAGTGGAAACAGAGAAACCTGTCGTTCGGGGGGAGAGTGACTCTTCTAAAATCAGTGCAAACATCTATTCCTATTTTCTTTCTCTCTTTTTACTGGGTTCCTCATAAGGTGGTGGATGAGTTAGTAAGAATTCAGAGGAATTTTCTATGGAGTGGTGATCAGCAGCAGAGGAAAATAGCATGGGTCAAATGGAAGACGGTATGCATGCCAAAGGAAGCAGGGGGCCTAGGAGTCAAAGACATTAATTCCTTTAACTTATCTTTACTGGGTAAGTGGAATTGGAACCTATTTCAGCGACCGGGGGAGTTGTGGGCTAGGGTGCTGGACTCGAAATATGGTGGTTGGAGGGGCTTGAGCGATGCAACTAGAGCAAAGACAAAATCTATATGGTGGAGGGACCTAAAGCTTGTGTTTCAACACCCACAACATGGTGTGCTAATCAACAACTCAACATTATGGAAGGTGGGTTGTGGGGACAGGTTTAAATTTTGGGAGGACGCATGGATGGGTGGGGAAGAATCGCTGCTAGCAAGATACCCCAGGTTGTATAGAATATCTTCACAGCAAAATCAGTATATACAGCATATGGGGGTCTTCAGAGATACAGGGTGGGAATGGGATTTCAGATGGAGGAGACCGTTGTTCGATAATGAAGTAGATATGGCAGCATCTTTCCTAAGAGAGGTCGAGTGTCTCAGGATTCAGGCTCAGCAAGGCGACCAGTGGGTGTGGAAGGCAGATTCGAGTGGGCAATACACAGCCAAATCAGCCTATTGTGTTCTACGGGACGAGCTGATTGATGGGAACCTGGATGGAGCTTTTGAGGAACTGTGGAAGCTTAAGATTCCCTCAAAAATTACAGTATTCGATTGGAGACTCATAAGAGATAGGCTACCGACAAGGTCAAATTTGCGGAGGAGGCAAATTGAGGTAGATGATCCAAGGTGCCCTTTCTACAGATCCGAGGAGGAAAGTGCATCACATTTATTCTTTCATTGTAATAGGATATCTCCAGTTTGGTGGGAATCATTGTCGTGGGTGAATTTGACGGGGGCTTTCCCAAAGCACCCAAGGCAACATTTTCTTTACCACATTCACGGAGCGTTAGAGGGAAAGAGGGCTAGTAGACGGAAATGGTGGTGGCTTGCATTGACTTGGACCATTTGGAAGAAAGAAATGACATGATATTCTCCAATGGGACATTCAATGCTAACAGACTATTAGATGATGCACTTTTTTTGTTATGGACATGGCTCACACATTTGGAGAAGGATTTCAATATACATTTCAATCAATGGTCATCCAATATCAGAGCAGGATTCTCTAATAGTATAGGATAGGATCCTCAGACAAACTTTGTATTATCTTTATTCCCTCAGCATTGGTTCATCTACTGTATAGGGACCAATTCTGAGTTGTCTATTGTATTTTTTAGTACCTCTGGTACTCAATTAATATACTATTATTTTTTCTGATAAAAAAAAAACAAAGAACATATTAAGGAAGACAAGGAGAAACTGTTATTTTCCAGCGCAGTACTTGATATTTATTTCATAATTCTAATAAACAAACAATCGGAGATAATCTAGTGTAAGAGTGTTTTAATGTATTTTCAGATACCCTGTTATTATCAGTAAATGTACCAAATAAATACAAACAATCCTGCAGATCTTTGTATTTTGACATTGTTGAAAAGAATATACTTACGATTCTTCCAAATCAATCACTTTGATAGCAACTTCTTTGTTGAGCTCCTTGTCAAACCTGGGAAAAGAGAGTGCAACAAAGTGAGAAACAACTGATTATCCACGTATGACTTTAGGTAATGTTAATAAAAGTTATCCAGAGCAATAACCAGTTCCTTACACAAGGTTATTCACATTGCCAGCTAGGTAGCTTTATGGGAACTAGGACATGAGATGCCCAAAAAGACAGCAATAAATTTACTAGTATTAATTTGTAAGTGCACTACTTTGGCATTCATATGGATGTGACAAATCACTTCAAATCATAAAAATATTAAGACAAAGAATAGGGAAAGTCAACATAAGAACATTTTACAACTATGTAAGAGTTAATAACAAGTGACACTAAACAAAAAAGATCTACATCCTTAAAAATGACATTTACAATAATTTTCCAAATGAACCTTCCAATTAGTCATAACCTGCTTCTAAGTAACAAATATATGAAATTAGACTTGTCCTAAGAAATAACTAAACCCGAATTAATGTTGCATGAAACATCCCTACCTTAATTTTCTTTTCACATTAGTCTATTAAAATAACTTTATCAATCAATAGTAATAAAATTTCTGTCACCTTATTCGCAATTAAAAACAACCCAATCTAATATTACCCTACATTGGTAACAAACCATGTTAAAGATGCAAGGACAACAGATGCTTGAATAGTTAGTAATTCAGAATCAGTGCCTGATAAGTAAAGTGCACAGTTTCTCTTCTCTCTCTCTCTCTCTCTCTCTCTCTCTCTCTCTCTCTATCCTCTCAGTTCTATTTATTCTTCTCTCTTCCCTTCTCTCTTTTTGTTTCTTTCTCTTTTCCCACTTAAATTCTATATCAGTGCCACTAAACGTTCTTTCATTTCCTTTCTCCTTAAATATAGAATAGAACCCAGTCAGCAATGTTACACTCAATTTGAGTTGCAGAAACTGCCACTGAACATGAGAACCTTGATTTGAGAAACAAAACTGTAGGAATTAATAGAAGATATTGCAGTTTCCTATATTAGATGAATCAGAGATTTGATTTACTTTGTTTTAAAATAAGATCTTTATCATTGTTAGCTATTATTTGTTTCCTTTATTATTCCTTGTATCAAGGAACAGACCTTATTGTAATATTTCTATATAAGCAGTACTTTTACTGCCTGAATAAAATAAGAAAGTCTTTCCTATTACTTTCTACATTGTATCAGAGCTCTAGGTTTACCAATCTAGGGTTTTTCTCTCTCTTCCCTAATGGCAGCATGCCCTGATGGCAGCACCAACGACTTAGCCACCACAGCTTTCTTAGAAATAAGGACAGAAGAAGCACGACAAAGAGTCATGTTGAACAAGCCAGCCCTTGTTTTAGAAGCATAAGGTTCTGCCCTTGCTGCAAAGAACCTAAATGAAGAAGGGAAGAGAGATGAAAAAAAAATCTGACAGACCAAGATGCAATCATTGCAAGCGTCCATGGCATACACACGAAACTTTCCTTAGTGTCAATTCCAATTATACTTGGATTGTTGATTTCGGTGCTTCCGATCATATGACGGGAGAGTCTAGTTTCTTTGCTTCATATAGTCCTTGTGCAGGTAACCAAAAAATTAAGATTGCAGATGGCTCTTTTTCAGCCATTGCAGGAAAAGGTTGTGTTGTCATATCCCCAACACTCATTCTCCAAAATGTCTTGCATGTTCCTAACTTATCTTGTAACCTATTGTCTGTGAGTAAATTAGTTCCAGATATAAATTGTCTAGCTAATTTCTTTCGTTCTCATTGTGTGCTTAAGGATTTGTACTCGGGGAGGACGATTGGCAGTGCTAAGGAGAGTGGAGGACTCTACCTCCTTGAAGAGGTATGTGGATCAAGACAACAATTACAATCAATGAGTTCCTGTTTTGAATCAGTTTTTGTTTCAAATAATAATAAGGATATCATGTTATGACATTTTCGGTTAGGCCACCCAAGTTTTAGATATTTAAAACACATATTTCCCAAGTTGTTTGTTAATAAAGACCCTTCAATGCTTCATCATGAAATCTGTGAATTTGCAAAGCATCATCGTACTTTTTTTCCTGTGCAGTCTTATAATCCATCAAAACCATTTGCTATTATTCACAATGATGTTTGGGGTCCAAATAAAATAAGGACACTTTCCAACAAAAAATGGTTCATCATTTTTATAGATGACCAAATAAAATTGATTTTGCACCATTTTAAAGAAATTTCTGAAGATGAACAAGATGTCAGAAATTTCTTTAGAATGGTGCAAAATCAATTTCAAACTAATATACAAGTCTTCAGAAGTGATAATGGGAGGGAATATTTTAACACGATCCTAGGAAATTTTTTTCTTGAAAATGGGATTGTCCATCATAGTTCTTGTGCTAATACACCCCAACAAAATAGGATTGCGGAGAGAAAAAATAAACACCTTTTAGAGGTGGCTAGGGCTTTACTCTTTTCTACTAAAGTTCCCAAATATCTATGGGGTGAGGCTCTTTTGACAGCTGCATATTTAATTAACCGCATGCCTTCCAAAGTTTTACAATTTCAAACTCCTTTGCATGTTTTTAAAGAGTATTTCCCTATGGCATGCGTTTCAGCTGATTTACCATTAAAAATATTTGGTTGTACTGCTTTTGTTCATGAACATAAGCAGATCGGAAAACTTGACCCACGTGCAATGAAGTGTGTTTTCATTGGTTACTTTCCAACCCAAAAAGGATATAAATGTTTTGATCCAAAATCAAAAAAAAAAAATCGTAAGTATGGATGTTACTTTCTTTGAGAACCAACCTTTTTATAATGACATTCATCTTCATGGGGGGAGATCAAAGGAAGATTATTTTGAAAATATAATTCTTTTAAATGATGTCCTTATTTCACAAGATTCTGAAACTTGCATTGCTGCACCGAAACAAAAAGGCCAAGATTCATTAGTTGAACCCACTCTCATAATGAGTGAGGTCCTTGCTGAATCCAGGGCTACATCTTCAAAGCAAAAATATAACAAACAATCTTTGGATACTGGAAATAAAGAAGAATTAACCTTAATGCCACAACATGATAATTCTTGTAAGGAAATAGCAAACAAGCTCATTGATTGTCACCGAATTTGGAAAGGAAAGGTTTACATGAGGAGAAACAAGGAAGTTGTAGATGCACAAACTCTCCAGCATAACCATGAGTCTGAACCGAGGGAGAATTTAATTAGTGGTACAGGTAAACCTTCTTCTTCTAACTCCAATGATCAAGATAACCCTTCTGAAATGAATATACCCATAGCTCTTAGAAAAGGAGTTAGATCTTGTACTAAGCATCCTCTATCCAAATTTGTGTCATATTCAAATTTATCTTCATCTTTTGTTGTGTTTACCTCCTGGTAGTCTTGTGTATAAGTTCCAAAAAATATACAGGAAGCTATAAAGGTTCCGAAGTGGAAGGAAGCTATCCTTGTGGAGATGAGAGCTCTTGAGAAGAACCAGACTTGGAGTGTTATGCCTTTGCCAACTGGAAAGAATACTGTGGGTGTTCACCGTCAAGTATAACTCTGATGGTTCAGTGGAAAGATACAAGGCACGATTGGTGGCTAAGGGATTCACTCAGATATAGACTACTCAGAGACCTTTTCCCCGGTCGCAAAGTTAAACATGGTTAGAATTCTCCTATCACTTGCAACAAACTTGGATTGGCCTTTGCACCAATTAGATGTTAAAAATGCATTCCTCAATGGCGACTTGGAGGAAGAGATATACATGAATAGTCCTCCTGGCTTCGAACACAGATTTGGGACAAAGGTTTGTAAACTAGAAAAGTCTCTTTATGGACTCAAGCAGTCTCCAAGGGCATGGTTCGAAACATTTACCCAATCGGTTAAAAAACAAGGATATTCTCAAGGCCAAGCAGATCATACCTTATTTACAAAATTTTCTTCTAAAGGAAAAATAGCTGCACTAGTCTATGTTGACAACATCATCCTCACTGGAGATGATGAAGTGGAATTGGCTAGGCTAAAAAAGAACTTGGCAGCAGAATTTGAGATCAAGGACTTGGGATCCTTAAGGTACTTTTTTGGCATGGAGGTTGCTCGCTCAAAAAGGGGAATTGTTGTTTCACAACAGAAGTATATTCTAGACCTCTTGGAAGAAACGGGAATGAGTGATTGTAGACTAGCAGATACCCCCATGGATCCCAATGGGAAACTTTGGGAAAAAGGAAGTGTTTTTGTTGATGTTGGAAGATACCAAAGGTTAGTTGGCAAATTGATTTACTTGTCTCATACCCGACCTGACATTGCTTTTTCAATGAGTGTTGTGAGTCAGTTTATGCACTTTCCTTATGAAGAACACCTTGAGGCAGTCCCGAATTTTGAGCTACTTAAAAAGCAATCCTGGAAAAGGTTTTTTTTTTTAAGAAAAATAGTGAAAGGAATGTTGCTGTTTTCACTGATGCAGATTGGGCAGGGTCTGTTACAGACAGAAAATCTACTTCAGGATATTGCACCTATGTGTGGGGAAATCTAGTGACTTGGAGAAGCAAAAAACAAGGTGTTGTTGCCAGAAGCAGTGCAGAAGCTGAATTTAGAGCAATGGCCCAAGGGATTTGTGAAGGATTGTGGATTTATAGAGTCTTAGAAGAACTCAAGATGACAATAGAACTCCCATTGAAGTTGTACTATGACAGCAAGGCTGCAATAAGCATAGCTCACAATCCTGTTCAGCATGATAGAACGAAGCACATTGAGATTGATCGCCACTTTATAAAGGAGAAATTGTATGCTGGAAATATTTGCTTGCCATTTGTGGCTTCCAATCAGCAAACAGCTGACATCTTGACCAAGAGCCTAGCAAGACCCATTTTTGAGCATTTAACAAGCAAGTTGGGCATTATGGATATCTATGCACCAACTTGAGGGGGGTTGTAGGAATTAATAGAAGATATTGAAGTTTCCTATATTAGATGAATCAGAGATTTGATTTACTTTGTTTTAAAATAAGATCTTTATCATTATTAGCTATTATTTATTTCCTTTATTATTCCTTGAATCAAGGAACAGACTTATTTGTAATATTTCTAAATAAGCAGTACTTTTACTGCCTGAATCAAATAAGAAAGTCTTCCCTATTACTTTCTATAAAAACTATCTTTAATACTACTGTAAGTTAACATGTAAGAAAGATATGGTTCAATTTTCAAACTTTGAAATAATAAGCCAATAGAATCATGTCCAAGCATGAAGTCATCCTCCATTGCAATGGGTTCACAGAAATTATCAGATCATCAGAATCAACCAGCAATTGAATATTTAGCAGTCAAAAGAGATCTAGTGTAGCTTGTACATCAAGAACACCTAAATGTTAAACAAAACAAAATGTTAAGTGGTTCAATATTTATGCCTCAATTTCCAAATTTTGGAGAATAAAATTCAAACAATAAGTATGGCATTCATAAAATTCAAATATCAATAACAAGATACAACATTAATACTAAGGTTTCCTAACCTACTCAACTCTTCATAAAAAAATAAACCCTTTATTTACCTTATCATCAAATACAGATGCCAACACAATACATTCTGTTATCCTTCACTATCAAATGAGCAAGTAAAGAATGAGTAAAAAGCATAAGATTTGTATAAAAAAAACAAAAAATTAATCATATTCCACCTGCAGAAGCAACAAGACAGAAAGCCTCACACTAAGAAGCACGCCCTTCAACTCAAATTCAATTTCTCAGGGCACATTACAATAAGCTCAAATGTCCAAAATCAAACACTTACCCTTTATACACGTCGCCAAATGATCCCTGCCCAATGAGCTCCAATGAACTAAACCTTGCCCCTGCAGCCTCAGCCAGACCTGCTATGTCAGCCATTCTCAGGAGCAACCCTTCAGAACCCTCACACACTGCACATTACACAATCATCTGAAAAAAGACACCAAACATCACACTTGAGAGTTGACACAAACAGCACATTCTCATTACCTCATATCAACCAAATCAAACCCAAACACACACCCCAACTATTCACTTTCAAAAATGACAGCAATAATCAATCAAAATCAATAAAAAGACAAAAAAAGAAAAATCAAAGCCAACCCCACTACCCCAAGTAAACCAAACTTCAAGGGGGGACCAAAAAACCAAAAATTTGTAAAAACAAAAAGACAAAACAGGCAATAGCAATCCGAAAAGTAACTCAATGCAGCAAAACACTGCACTTGGACTCAAAGCAAAGTAAAAGAGAAAGATGGGGTGTGCGTGAGGGTGTATGTGTGTGTGTGATAAAAAAAAGTTAGGTGGAAGTGCGATGCTACTGAAGTGACCACGCAACAGAATTGAATGCACGAGGGCACTGAGCGAAAACGAAAGGAAAGCGAAACAGCAACAGCAACAGCACCAACGTCGCATGAATGAAGAAGATTTTGTTCGAATCGTAGAGGAACAGGAATAGGAATAAGAACGGAAACTCACCAAGAGCAAGAAGATGAATTCCAAGTTGGGGCTTTGCTTCGTTCCACAGAGGAATCGAACGCCAAGTATGCTGTGTCAGTGTTTGTCTGTTTAATAGAAATGAAATGTCTTGACTGTCTTATTCCCTACTTCTAGTATTAATAATTAATAATTGATTAATTAATTCATTTTAGAGTCTTCTCCCTTATTTGTATTATTAATTAGTTAATTAATTTTGTTATAAATGAATTAATTATTAATTAATGAATTATTAATTATTTTTTGCCTCCTAAAACTATTCATAATTGTCTGTGTCGAAAATTTCTATCTGTCATACGGTGCGTTTTGGTTTTTTTTTATAAAAAGAAAACATATTGACCAGAAGTCTAGAAGTACAAGACATGTTTTGTAGTACTTTTTTTATTATTATTATTATGTTTTGTGAAGGTGAAAAAGTCACTGCTCCTTAAAAATATAAAGTATTCACGTTAGTATTTGAAATTAATAACATTCTAAATAAATTCCTCAATTTTCTAGTTATTATATTTAAGTATCTAACTTTAACTATTTATTATCATTTTGATATTTGAATGTGTTAATATTATAACTTAAGTCATACATTTTTATTATTTTGAATTATAGTGATTAATAATTTTTTATTTTCAAAAAAAAAAAATTGGTCTTGTTAGTTTTAGGTTCAAAGATTAACGTGACATATTATAGGAATCACAATAATCTTTTATTCTTTTATTTTATGAGGAAAAAAAGATTAATTATACACCTATTCTTTTATTTTATGAGGAAAAAAAAGATTAATCATACATCAATAATGTAAAATATTTTTATTCAATTTCAACATATTTTATATAATAAATTTTTTTATTTTTTTAATAATTATCTTAAAATTCATATTAAAAATAAATTGTGATTAGATGACAATATAAAATATTTTTATACATTGTCATTATGTAATCATTACATTCTTGTATTATACACTTTTAATAATTATTGCAATTTAAGTTGAACCTTTTTAAACAAAAATTTTAGATTTTGAAAAACAATATTTATTGCATTTATAATAGAATTTATATAAATAAATAAAATAATTTTTTTATATGATATTTCTTATTGCATTTATTCAATAAAATATATAATTAAATTTTATTATATTATTAAATATGATATTTATTAAATTGCAATAAAAATAATAGTAGATATTTATTAAATAATTATTACAAAAAAAATACTTGAATATATACATATATATTTAATATTAAAAAAATATTTTATAAAATAAAATTTTTAAAAAAGATTTTTCTAAACTGGGTAAAAAAAATGCATACTTGAAGAATCTTTAGAAGAGTGAACAACATTTGATAATCTATCAAAGTCTCATCAACTTACAAACTTGATATAAGATAACAATACTTCAAGGATAATATAATATATATATATATATATATATATATATATATATATATATATATATATGTGGATGGTCCGTAAGTGTATTTGAAGGAGGGATTAAATTTTTTTTACATAATTATTTAAATAAAATTTAACAAAAAGTTATTATTAATTTTACATATAAAATTAAAGATAGGATACATTAGTAGAAGAAAATTAAGCAAAAAATTAAATCAAAAAACTTTTTTTTTCTTTTTTTTCTTATATATACACTCAACGGATCTTGAAGAAGGGGGGCAATGGTACCTACTTGCATCCTCCCATCATGTTTGTGTGTGTGTTTTGGGGGACGGGATTACTTGTGCCTTATTTTTAATTGGAGTATTTTAGCAACTTACACCAAAATCTTTAGACAAAAAACAAATTACTCTTTTTTATATTCGTAAAAATTAGATACATATACTAGGAGATTTACAATGCTCATACTCTGCTGAACTAACTAAGCATGACCTCTTTGATCACTCCTTTGTTATAATAAATTTATTTTGAGGATATTGTGCTAACTTATTTATATCAAAAAAATTAAAAATCTCATTTCTTCCTCTTATCCCATTAATTTTTGTTTCCACTCTCATCACATATTTCTCTCTCATCTCTTAATCACTTATATTTCTTTCTTTTCTCATTATTGATTTCTCTTTTCTGTCCTATCTCATTCATGTCATTTTTAGCTCCTCCAAAGTTTATCATCAAGATATTAACGTAAGAAATTCAATGTCTGGTTGAATCAATGGTTAAAGAACATGAAAACTTGTAACTCTTCAAGAATATTGTTTTGCACTAATGATAAAGAGAACAAGATCATAGTTGCCAAGAACATATTGAATTCTACTTTATAAAAGAAAAAGTAATTTTATGAGATAATTTAATCGGAGTAATAATTTAGACATTTTATTGATGAAGATGAATTGTATTGGCGGTGGAAAGCATGCAAAGAGACTTCAAAGATGTTGATACAAGCTTTTGAAATATGAAAAGTTATAGAAAATTATTGAACAACATATATCATTTTAAAATTTAATTATGCATAAAGAATTATTCTATAACACTAGAATAATTTTGTTGAGTGTGAAGTTAGATACTTGAGTGATAGCTAACTTGTTCCTTTTTCAAGTTAAGGAGAACCTATTTTAGGATCTCTTTTGTATTTTAACTCATATTCATCATTTTCTATTATTAATGAGGTCTTGGGATTTGAGATACCTAGGCAACATAGTTTTTTAACCATGTTCTTAATATGGAAGCTTTAACTTATTTTTCTCATGATTTCATTTTAACACACCTAGGCAAGGTCTTTGTTAAAAACTGTTTGTAAAAGTTGTTTTAAGCTTTTGGACAATCTTTTAAAGATATTGTTTCCTAAGTCCATTGTAAAATCTATTTTAGAAAAAATATCATTATTCTGAAAATTATTTTAAGTTTACATGCATACACTATTCAACCCCTTCTTCTAATCTGTTTCGGATATTTCCAATTTATTAATAAATGTTAATCTTTGTATGAAAACAATAGTTTCTTGATATATCTCATATCATAAAAATCTTACTTTGGTGTGAAAGATTTTCATTTTCTTTCCATATACTTCTAGACCATTTTCTCTTATTATTTCTACCAATTTATTAAGGTGATTATTATGTTGGTTTATTCCTTTTGGAAAACAAGAATGTCATCAAATATACTAAAGTAAATTATGTGTATTAATTAAATATATCATTCATAATATTTTGAAATTCACTAGGGAAATTTTTAAGTCTTTGTGACATTGTATTCCATTCATATAGACCAACAAAAGGGACTATAAATGTATTTTTGTATTTATTTTCCTTTATTATCGAGATTTGATAATATCTTGATTGTATGTCAAATTTTGAAAAGATTATGCATCATATAATCATTTCATTCAACTAGACATAATGAGGATTATGTATATTATCCATTTTAGTACATTTACTAAAATGTCTAGATTTAATAACTTATCTTAGGTCTTTCTAGCTCACATGAATTCATAGCATAAAATTTTGTGCAACTCCATTAAGATTTACTAACCTAATTAATTCCATATCTAAGTATATTGAATTTCTTGTAGCTCATCAAGAATATTGTCTTATACTAATGGTAAAGTACAAGATTATAGTTGTAAACCACATATTGAATTCTACTTTATAATAAGAAATGTAATATATAGGATAATTTAATAGAAGTAACTTATAAAATAAAGATAAAAAAAGTTTTATTGATGAAGGGAAGTTGTTTTGATTGCCGAAAGAAAACACATGCTTAAAAAATGTTGATACAAACTCTTGAAATGCAAAAGGATATAAAAAATTATTGAATAGAACATTTTGAAATTTTGTAATGCATAAAGAATTTATATTTTAATAACAACATAATTGTGTTAAGCAAGATGCTAGAACATAAGTGATCTAACATCTTTTTCCTTTTTAGAGTTTTGGAATAACCTATTTTAGGATCCATATATATATATATATATGCATAAGTTTTCATTATTAATGAGGTCAAAAATAGGAAGAAAGTAAGTTATTAAAAGAAAGTTAACACAAGAAATCAAGTAATGTTATCACTAAATTGGAAGGATAACAAGTAACATTGCCAGTGATATCAAGTAACTATGAAAAATAAGTCACTAATACTAAATAGGTTTTTCCTTCAACACAACTTGTTGAAAGAATGTATTGGTTCAGTCGTTGTAGTAGTACTATCCTACTAGTACACGTATTTTCAATAACTATGAGATTTAAGGGACCAAACTATAATTTTAAAAAGTTAGATATATTTATAACAATCATTTAAAACAAGTTTAACTTATTCAATTTATTTTTTTTCAGTGATTGAATTCCCTAATTTTTGTATGACCTTTGTTTTCCCTATTTCACCACCACCTTTAGGATTCCTACAAGAAAGCAGGGTGTTCCTCCCTCTCTAACTTCTTGTCTTGTAGTTGATGGAGGCCCATTGTTAAACCCTTAACCTCCATTAGCATTCATCCATTTTCCCTCTCTTACCTAATTGATGGAGGACCCCAATTTACCTCATTTTCTTTTTTATGGTGATAGTGGTTGGTGTAAAAAGATTCAAAATGAATACGACTTCCAAGTGGGGAAACCCAATGGCACAAGAATGGTAAGACCAAAGCAGTGACGGTGAATTGGGAAACAAAAAGGTTGCAAGAAGATTCAAGTGTTGTACACTAATTTCGGGAAGAATAGAAAACTTGAAAAGACCAACTAGGTGGTGCACTAGTACATGATTTCCTTTTCCCTTAACTTCCTTGTGACCTTCTTTCTTTCCTTATTTCACCCTACTGTTTAGTGTTGATAATGTAAAGCAAGGCCTTCTTCCCTATTCATATTTGTTTTCTCCTTAAATGATGAATGCTCTCTGTTGAATTTTTAACTTCTATTTGCATCATTATTCATTGATCTTCATTCGATGTGACAATAATGGTTTGTCAATCTTTTCTGTGGTGAATCATTTGTGGTTTCACTCCATTGTAAGGTATTTTGAATTGATTGTAAGGTTGTACAACCTTTGGAGAAGAATAATCATTTGTATGATGACCTTTTTCCATTTTGTGGTCATTTATTTTCACCCTTTAATGGTTTTTTCTGACTTTGTAAGTATCTTATTATTCTGCAATTTAGAAAACAATTTGTGGACCATAAAAAGGTTAACATTGTAAACTTTTTGTTATATATTTTTTGTTGTTGAACTTAGTTGTTGAGTAGTGTTGTAGAATTGTGACATCTAAGGCTTTGTTATTGTATTTTTTTTTTCATATTGGCAATTACCTTTGATATTAATATGGCCTTTGAGGTTTGTAAACTTTTTATTATATTTTTTCCACAAGAATATAAAAACATGAGGATAATCTCTTTGGATGGTGAAAGGTACGATTTGACCACTCTAGACTATCACTCGAAATAAATATGGACGATGTTTCTACTCCATCAAGATGAGTCTTTTGAAATCATATTCTATAAAAGGACTCTTCAATATGAATTTTGGAAGGAATGATAGTCCAACATATCTGAATCCTTGGAGGCAAATGACTTATTATCATCAAAGATCATTCTGGTAGAGTTCAATGCATCTCTTGACAAAACTGTCAGATGAAATAACACCACCCAAACAATCAACAACTAATACTTCCTCTAACTAATTTGAAGTTATGAGAAACAAGGTATGGTTAGTTATCAAACTCTCACAACAAAAAGGTACATTCTTTAACTTAGCTTATTATTATGGTTTATTCATATATCTAAGTGTGTTGGTTAAGCATCCAATGAACCTATCGTCCAAAAGAACTTAACTATTACATTGCACTTCATAAAGCATGTTACATCCAATGTATGAACAATTACACATTTATTAGTCACATATTTCAATTCCTTTAATATGTTTTTTTTTGTGAGACGAGCTCTTTTTAGTTAAGTCAAGAGCAATGCTCTTTGTTGAGTAATTTATGGCAACTAATCATACACTCTTAATCTACCAAAACACTTCACGTGCCACTCAACATTTTGAATTGAAAACCTCCTCGCATTCTCTTAGAAAAACCACAAATAGTTGATTATTTCCAAGACCCATTTTATCGATTATTTACTTGAAATAGTCGACTACCTACGAAATTGGAAATTTCCATATGCGAGATAGTCAATTATTTACTTGAAATAGTCTACTATTTGTGTTGGATGAAGTTTACAACTTCAAGAATGCATGAAATAGTCAATTATTTGCAAACAAAATCGACTAAGTGCGAATAGCGAGCACTTATGCACACACAAAACACATATATAAAATGCTCATTTCATACAAGTCTTGTTACCAAACAAACACATACCAAACTAGACATACATAAACACCATAAAACCAAAAAAGAAACAAGACATAAAATTAAATCTACATACACACGCATGCATATGCATGTTATACTAGATAACCTTCATCTAGAATGCATGACATGATATTTGGTTAAGTTGATTGCACTTGTATTGTCACATCTCAAGGGAATGTGATCAAGGTAGATACCAAAATCCTCTTGTTGTTGCTTCATCCAAAGGAACAAAACAACTACCAAAAGCAACATATTCAACCTCAGCTATAGATAAAGCCACACAAGTTTGTTTCTTAGAGTGCCACGAAACCAAAGTTCTCCTAAGCAAAGGACTTGTTCCACTAGTAGCCTTTCTATCTACCTTACATCCTGCATAATCTAAATTGGAATACCCAAATAAGCTAATAGATGCACCCTTAGAATACCACAGTCCTACTTTTAATGCACCCTTAATGTACATAAGAATCCTCTTTAAAACCACTAAATGAGATTCCTTAGGATTAGCTTGAAATCTAGCATATACACAAACATTATGCATAATATCACGATGACTAGGAGTTAGATATAATAGTGAGCCAATTATACCTTTATATCTTGATTCATATACATGTTTAGCTTTTTCATCAAGGTAGCATGAGGTCAACATAGGTGTTGATGACTCTTTAGACTTCTTCATACCGAACTTCTTAAGTTAATACAATACTTGGATTGGTTGATGAAGATACCACTTTCTAACTGTTTTATTTGGAGTACTATGAAGTAGAATAACTCCCCCATCATGGACATTTCAAACACTCCCTTCATGGTCTTAGCAAAGTCTTTACATAAAGCATCATTAGTAGCACCAAATATAATGTCATCATATATATTTGAACTAGTAATATGTCATTTCTAGTTTTCTTAATGAGCAAGGTTGTGTCAACTTTACCTCTTTCAAACTTTTGTTCAAGTAAGAAATTACTCAACCTTTCATATCAAGACCAATGGGCTTGCTTAAGTCCATAAATTGCTTTCTTTAGTTTGTATAAAAGATTAGGAAAGCCATAATCAATAAATCCAGGGGGTTGAGAAACATAGACTTCCTCTTTTATGTATCCATCCAAAAATGTACTTTTGGCATCCATTTGGAAAAGCAATCCACTAAGGAAGCAAAAGCTAAAAGGAGTCTTATGGCCTCAAGTCTTGCAATAGGGTCATAAGTCTAATCATAACAATAGCTTCTTCTTGTCTATAACCTTTGGCTACTAAACAAGCTTTGTTTTTGGTTATAAAACCAGTTTTATAAATTTCATTTCTAAATACCCATTTAGTTCCAATTACTTGTTGAGCATTAGTTTTTGGCACAAGATCCCAAACTTCATTTCTTTTAAATTGATTTAACTCTTCTTGCATTGCCAATAACCAATGTTCATCAAGTAAATCTTATTCAATAGATTTTGGCTCTACATGGGATACAAAAGCCACATATCTACAACAATTATTAAAAGAGCTATGAGTGGTTACCCCTTTGTTTATATCACCTATTATGTTGCGAAGTGATAAGTCCCTAGAGGTTCTCCATTCTTTGGGAAACTCCTTGCAAATTGTTGACTTGTATCAACATTTTGCTTCTTTAATATCAATGGTCTAGTCTCCTCAAGATTGCTAGATCCTTCAAGATTTCTTGTATAATCACCATCTAGATCTTCCATTGACTCATGAGTTTTGTTCTCATGATCACTCAATTCATCAAAAGCAAATGTATAGATTCTTCAAATACTAAGTTTTTTCTATTGAAAAATCTATATGCTTTTCTTCATCGACTTTTGAATCAAACTTGCCCAAGTTATTTTTTCCATTATTCAAAACAAAGCATTTGCTTCCAAAGACCCTTAACTGCAATATATTAGGCTTTCTTCCTTTGTAAGGCTCATAAGGTGTGGATTTCAAAATAGGGCTTATTAAAACCCTATTGAGAACATAGCAAGTTATACTTATGGCATCCGACCAAAAATACTTTGGTAAGTTGGTTTCATTTAACATATATAGTTCTTGCTAGTTCTTGCAAAACCCAATTTTTTTCTCTCTACAACCCCATTTTGTTTTGGAGTTCTAGGAGTAGAAAAAATTATGTGAAATCTCATTTTTCTTCACAAAAGGTTTTAAAATCTTCATTTTGGAATTCTCCTCCTTGATCACTTCTCAAGGTCTTATTTGAATAACTTTTGCAAGTTTCTTGAAAGCTTTAAAAAATCACTTTTTAGAGTAAGAAAAAGAGTCCATGTAAATCTTGAGTAATCATTACCAATAACAAGAGCATAATAGTTACCTCCCAAACTCGTAGTTCTAGAGGGACCAACCAAGTTCAAGTGTAGAAGTTCCAAAGGTTAAGATGTAGAGACTACACCTTTTGGTTTAAAAGAGACTTTGACTTGTTTGCCTTTTTGATAAGTAGTTATATCATTTTGAAATTTCATTTTAGGAAGTCCTATTACAAGATATTTGGAATCGAGTTTATTCAAATGATCCATATGAATATGTGCAAAACGTCTGTGCCAAAGCCATGCATCATCATTCTTACTCAACAAGCATTTTGATTAACTTATAGATTTTTTTTCTAGATCTAGCATGTAGATTTTATCAAGTCTATTTCCTATCAACTTCATGTCATTTAAAGGATTGCAAATTATACAAAAACTTGAAATGAAGGAAATATAAAAGCCTTTATCACACAATTGACTTATCCTAAGCAAATTATGCTTTAGACCTTCCACATATAGAACATTTTCAATACAAGTATTGTAGAAGCAAGATATTTTGATGTTTTGATGATGCCAAAGGATCAAGTTCTTCTCAAGTTTAATTCAATACAAGAATCCAAGAAAATCAAGATATATGATCAAGTTGATCTCTAGAATCTTAGGAAGAAGTTTCCAAATTGAAAAAGCAAAAGGTTTAGCCAAAGAATTTTATCTAAATCATTTTAAAGTGAGATTTACTCTCTGGTAATTGATTACCAGAGGATGTAATCGATTACCAGTGGCCAATATGCTTTCTGAAAAGGTTTTAAATATTTTAGATAGCATGTAATCGATTACACATGGCTTGTAATCGATTAACAGAGGTTTCAAACGTTTTAAAACAGCCATAAGAAATTTGAATTTAAATTTCAAAGTTGTGTAATCGATTACAGTAAGTTGGCAATTGATTACCAGTGTTTAAATATTCAAATTTCAAATGAGAAGAGTCATAACTCTTCAGAAGTAACTGTGTAATTGATTACACCATTATTGTAATCGATTACCAGTGAGGATTTTCGAATATAACTCCCAACAGTCACCTATTTTCAAATGTTTCTGAATGGCCATCAAAGGCCTATATATAAGTGACTTGGGATACGAAAATTCTTGAGAGTTTTTATTGCCCAAAAAGTCTTATCCTCTCAAAAGATTAAGAGAGTTTTTCTGAACTGAAATGTCTTATCCTCTCAAAAAGGATTCTTTGGTCAAACACTTTTATATTCAATAAGGAATCTTGATTGATCTTCAATTGCAATATCTTTCTCTTTCAAGAGAGATTTCTTCTTCTCTTCTTCTTACTTCTGAAAAGGGATTAAGAGACCGAGGGTCTCTTGTTGTAAAGGATTCCTGAACACAAGGGAAGGGTTGTCCCTGTGTGGTTCAGACTTTGTAAAAGGAGTTTTACAAAGAGAGTGAAAAATCTCAAGTGGGTTGCTTGAGGACTGGACGTAGGCACGGGAAGTGATCGAACCAGTATAAATCAAGTTTGCATTTCTCTTTTCCCTTAAACTTCTTTTATTTATTACCATAACCTAGAATCTTCCATTTGTTGTTGTCACCATAGGTAATGAATCCTTCTTATTTTGTTGTTAGAGAGAGAAACTTTGACTTGTTTCCAGTCATATGCCTTGAGTAGCTGCTATTTAAATACCACATTGATTGCTTCGCTTTAAGGCATGTTAGACATTGGACGATCCATCACTGGATGACCCAAACATCTCTTAAGGTTTTGATGAAAACAAAGATATAAATTTGTATTAACCTTTCTGTTACATATAAGTTAAATAGGTTTGATGACTGGAAACAACACCATGTGAGACTTATCCATTAGCGGATACCTCGACTTTTGGAAGCAAGAAGTACTCGTCCAATCCATCCAAACAACAATTAGAATATGCATTTTTATTTGAATTACTAATTTATGCCAGTTTATATGATTGTGTTTTAAATGGAATAAAACTACGAATCAATCTTATATTTCCTTTTATGAGTCTAGTGGCCATATTAAGTTATGAATGACACATATGGAAAGTCCTGATCCTATCAGATAGAAACATGAAGTATCTACTTATTTCAAGAAACAAGATCAAGTTGCACAACGGTCATATTGTTCAATCCTGAAGATTCTCTCCATAATTGTGATCTTCTATCTACCTATAAATACGACATCAAGGACTGAAGAACAATAATGAATATGTATAGAAAAACAAGAGAAAAGAAAAACATTAGTTATATACTAAGCTTAAGAAAGTCCATCCTTTGTAATATACAAAGTACTTGTAAGAGATTAGAACTTCATTTTAAATTCACTCTTTGAGTGTTGTAAAGAATCTTTGACTCTATATCAAACTTTTGATTATGAAACAATATTTGGGTTGTTCTTAGATTCTGGGGGAGTCTAAGGGTTGTGCCAAAAGTGGCCTTGAGAATACTTATAAGCCAGAAGTGACAGAAAAGAATACTTGTAATTAAGTTTGATTAGTGGAACCCTTTACTAGTTGGTAAAGGAGAATTAGACATAGCTCAGGTTGAGTAAACCAGTATAAAAAAAAAAGTATTTTTACTACTATTCTTTAGCTTATCAAAGTATTTCAAAGTCCATTATTGATACATTCTGCACACAAGGTTTTCACTAAAATTAAGTTTTATACATCATTGGACGACAATTCACTTGTACTTCCCACTTGGAACACCAAATCTTTTAATGAAACATGATAAAGAGCTATGACATTTATACATGCAATAGTGAAATGAAATGAAAGGTGAGATGGAGGGTGTAGAGAAGTTAAAGAAGTTCTATAAGCTTTTTGTTTTCTCTTTAAACCATACCTAATTCTAGCCTTACCCATGACACATTTTTGAGAACTCAACAAGACTTCTAAGTTTTCTCTTCCACTTGTGAACTTTGCAAGTGTCTTTTCAAGATAATTAATTTTTCACTAAAAATGCTTGCAATTTTCACAATTTGAGCTAGAAGCAAATATTGCTAGATTTACATTTACAAATGGAATCTTCAATAGATTTTTCTAAATCCACTTTCTCTTTTCTCAAATCATGGGATTCCTTTTATAAAATAATAAATTTCTCAATATGCCATCTAACTTGGCCTCTTCATGTAACTCTTTGAATGCATCAAGAAGATTGTCATAATTTGTATTAGATTCGGAAAAAGAGTCACTTACATTGCTTTTGGTCTCATCTTCATCAATGTCAACCATGAGACATAGATTTTCTTCTTCCTCCTCACTTGAGGAACTTGCATCATTATCATCCCAAGCTATATATGTTTTGTTTCGTATCACCTCCTTGTTGTTTCTTTAGGCAGGTTGGACTATCCCCTTTTATGTGGCCTTGCTTCCTACACTCAAAACATGTGTAGCTTTTAGGGGTGATGAAGTCACTTTTCTTTGTGCTCTTCTTTTGAAAGTTTCCTTTGTCTTTTCCTTTCTTTTTCATGAACTTGGAGAACTTTTTAACAAGCAAATTCATATTTGCATCAACCAAATTTACTGAAGGGTCTTCATCACTAGCTTCATGATGTGAAGTGCTTATCTTTAAGGCTAATTCATTATTCTTCTTGTCAACTTCTTCATCCTTTAGTCTCCCAAGCTCTAAGTCATTCTCCCTTAGCTTGCCAATTATAGCTACCATCATGGTTATTAAATCATTCAATTCCAATATAGCCATACTTTTAGGTTGCCAAGTTCAAGTGAGACTTTTCATAACTTTGACATTGAGCTCCTCTCTTTCAAAAGTCTTGCCAAGAGCCAACAAATGGTTCACCACATGTGTAAAATGTTTATGCACATCCAAAATGCTTTCTCCCAACAACATTCTAAACATTACATATTCATGAATGAGAGTGTTCTTTCTTGCCCTCTTGACCTTGATAGTTCCTTCATGAGTTACTTCCAAGATTTCCTAAATTTCTTTGGCATCTGCACATTGAGAAGCACGATAAAACTCATCAAGGATTAAAGCAAAAAATAATAATATTTTTAGCTCAAACATTATATTGAGCACGCTTATTTTTTTCCGTGTCTAAGAATTAAAGTCTTTTTCCACCTCTTTTACCTGAATAACAAATTTTGGAATGTAAGGACCATTTACAACAACATCCCATACTCCTCAATCAAAAGATTCAAGGAAAATTATTAAGTGTGCTTTCCAAAACGGATAGTTTAATCCGGTAAAAAGAGGGGGTTGGTTTATAAAAGCATTTTCCATAAAGGTTTGATAACTTTTAGCCATTATAAGAATCTTTTTCAAAAACCGTTGGAATGACTATAAAAAAAAGCTATAATAACCAATTGTTAGAAATAACGGTGCAAGAAAAAACAAACCAAGAGGGGGTGAATTGGTTTTAAACTGATTTTATACTCAAATTGAAACTTTTTACAAGCAACTTCCTTTTATCCAATTGAAACAGGAGATTCGGATCTGTTGCAAATATCCTTTGATTTCTTAATCACAATTAACCAATTACACAATGATAAAAATCAAAATATCAACACACAAAAGTTAAGAAACTTAAGCAAGAAGCAATAAAAGAGTTGAAGGGTTAGAGAAAAGATGCAACCACAATTTACACTAGTTCAATTTCTAAGAAATCTACATCCAATTGATCCATAGTAGGATCTTTTCAATGTAATCTTTGAGTTAAAACCAAACTCACAAGCAAATCCACTCTCATATGTACTAATCCTTGAAAACCTATCAAGAATTAAAACCTACATGTAGAAAACCCACTACATGAACACCATTGAGTAACCCACTCAATGAAAACAAAAGTCAAAACACATATTAAGGAAAGATTTCACCTGATAAGTGAAAGATACAAAAGTTTAAAAACACTTCCTATGTAGTATAAACTTCTCTTCATGATCCAATGTTAGGTCTGGACGACCACTTTTCATATCTACCTTGGATTTTGATGATTAACAATAAGTATAAATATTGATATTTTAATGAGTTTATGACAAGTGGACGTGATCAATGTTGTAACATCCCATTTTTCATAAAATAAATAAAAAATTTATTTAAAAATTAATAGAGTTTTTAGAAATCAAATAAATCAAAGGAAAGTGTTTTTGTTAATCAAAATAAGGGTTTCATATTATTAGAAAGTAAATAGAGTAAAATAATGTTTTAGAAAATAAAATGATGTTTTGATTGGTTATTTTTTAATGAAAGAGTAAAATAGAGTTCCTTTTTATAAAATAATAAAATAAAGAAAAACAAAGCGAATAATAGGCTCAGAGTATCCTAGCTACAAATAGAGAGACATATTAGGTCATTTTTTTACATTTACAATATGTTTCTACGCTCTTCCTTCCTTCCAAATCCCCTCTGCTTTCTTCCTCTCTCAAAACCCTCTCTTTTTCTCGCATACACCAAAACCTGTACTAGTAAAACTATGATCCCAGACTCATTAACTGTTGGATCATTCTAAAATTTGGACACCACCTTTGGAACTCATTTTCTCACATTCTCAGACTCTCACATTCCCACTATAAAGAGAGAAATACCCCTCGCACAGAGACAATAAAATTGAGGCTCTAATCCCTTCTCCTTCTCTCTAACGCATGAAAAACCTAGCAGAACAACCGAAGGAAAAGCTTGAGGAATCTTAGGGAATTGCTAGAAATGTTGCTATCGTTGTTAGACTACACACGTGAGTCCACTTAGAGGTCAAAGATGAGTTTATCGCTATTGGGGTTAGAATGAACATCTGTAGGGATCCTTAAAGGATCAAATTGGGGTTTATTTTGGGATGTTTACTATTTTGTAATTCTGCCTTTATGATTATAATCACGAGATTGTTATGTTTGACATGCCAATTGATGCTCTGATGCGAAGTGGTTGATAAAATTGAGTTCTCTTGGTGCTTTCATGTTTTTAAACCTATGATTTTGATTCCTTTGATTTTGATATGATTATGTGAAATTGTTTGAGGGGTTTTACTCCCTATGTTGTGAGAAGTATTTTTGTATAATTTGTTTGAGTTTTGGACAAGATTTACTAGATTAGCGTGAGTTGTGTTCATTGATGATATCCTAGTGTATTCAAGAAATAAGGAGGAGCATGAGAAGCACTTGAGGATTGTGTTGCATATCCTGAGGGATAGGAAGTTGTTCGCCAAATTGTCGAAATGTGAATTTTGGTTGGAGAAAGTGCAGTTCTTGGGGCACGTGATTTCTAAGGACGGGGTTGCGGTGGATCCGAACAAGGTGGAGTCAGTTATGGAGTGGCAACAACCGACAACTCCAACGGAGGTTCGAAGTTTCTTGGGGTTAGCTGGCTATTATAGAAAATTCATTGAGGGATTTTCTAAATTGGCATTGCCCCTAACTAAATTGACTCGTAAGACTGAGAAGTTTGTCTAGAATGAGAAGTGTGATCAAAGTTTCCAAGAGTTGAAGAGACGGTTGACGACAGCTCCAGTGTTAATTTTACCCGACCCTAAGAGACCATTTGAAGTGTATTGCGATGCAAGCGGGCAAGGCTTGGGGTGTGTGTTAATGCAAGAGGGAAGAGTAGTGGCGTATGCTTCACGTCAATTACGTCCTCATGAAGTTAACTATCCGACCCATGACTTGGAACTAGCAGCGGTGGTCTTTGCTTTAAAGATTTGGAGGCATTATTTGTACGGTACTCGCTTTGAAGTTTTCAGTGATCACAAGAGTCTCAAATACTTGTTCGATCAGAAGGAACTCAATATGAGGCAACGAAGATGGATGGAGTTCCTCAAGGATTATGATTTTGGTCTTTCCTACCACCCGGGAAAGGCTAATGTAGTAGCCGATGCGCTAAGCCAAAAATCTTTACATGTTGCGACTATGATGAGTTTGGAGCAGAGATTGATAGAGGAGTTCCGAGATTTGAATCTAGCAATCGAGATGCGACCCAAGAGCTTATTTGTGGGAGCGTTGCAGATTACCAATGAATTCGTAGATCACATACGCGAAGCTCAAGAGAATGACCCGTTTTTGCAAGGCAAGGTGTTAGATGTAATGGGGGATAAGGATGTGGAGTTTGAGAAGGACACAACCGGGTTAATTAGATTCAAGGGGAGGATATGTGTGCCATCTTTAGCTGATTTGAAAGTTAAGATCTTGGAAGAAGCGCATAAAAGTCGTCTTAGTTTCCATCCAGGAATGACTAAGATGTACCAAGATTTGAAAAGAAGTTTTTGGTGGCATGGCATGAAGAAAGATGTAGCTGAATATGTAGCGAGATGTTTGACATGTCAAAAGGCTAAGGCTGAGCACCAGCGACCATCAGGAGAATTGAAGCCATTGGAAATTCCGGAATGGAAATGGGAGAGCATATCTATGGATTTTGTATCTAGTTTACCCAAGACTAGTCGTGGACATGATGCTGTGTGGGTCATAGTAGATCGACTCACCAAATCTGCTCATTTTATTCCGGTGAATATGAAGTATAGAATGGAGAAGCTAGTGGAGTTGTACATCAAGGAAGTAGTGAGGTTGCATGGAATTCCTTCTAGTATTGTATCTGACAGGGATCCGAGGTTCACTTCGTGATTTTGGACAAGTCTACATGAAGCCTTGGGGACAAAGCTAAAGCTTAGTTCAGCTTATCATCCTCAAACAGATGGTCAGACTGAACGAACTATTCAGACTCTGGAAGATCTACTTCGGGCGTGTATTATAGAGCAACAAGGTAGCTGGATGGATTGTTTGCCATTGATTGAGTTTACTTACAACAATAGCTACCAAGCCAGTATTGGTATGGCTCCTTTTGAAGCTCTATATGGACGAAAGTGCAAAACTCCTATTTGTTGGTACGATGATGGAGAAGCAGTACTTCTTGGACCTGAAATGCTACAACAAATTAACGAACAAGTGAAATCGATTCGAGAGAAGATAAAAGCATCTCAGGATAGGCAGAAGAGCTATTATGATAGACGGAGGAAGCCACTAGATTTTCAGGAAGGAGAACATGTGTTTTTGAAGGTTTCTCCCGTAACCGGGGTCGAAAGAGCTCTCAAATCTAGGAAGTTGACACCCAAGTATCTAGGTCCGTATCAGATTTTGAAGAAGATTGGGCCTGTAGCTTATCATATCGCCTTACCTCTGAGTTTATCGAATTTGCATCCTGTGTTTCATGTCTCTCAACTGAGACGGTACAACCCAGATCCATCACATATACTTGCACTGGATGAGGTACAGGTGAAGGATAACCTCACCTATAAAGCACAACCTCAGAAGATCACTGACTAAAGAATGAAGTCGTTGAGAGGAAAGGAGATCGCGTTGGTGAAGGTACAGTGGGGAACCGATGAGGGTGATTCTACATGGGAGTTGGAGGATAGGATGAGAGAATTGTACCCAAGTTTGTTCATAGAGTAGTTAATTTCGGGGACGAAATTCCTAAAAGGGTGGGAGTATTGTGACATCCTGGAAATTTCTACCCGGAATTTTTGAAAACGATGCATTTTGCATGATTATATATATATATATATATATATATATATATATATATATATATATATATATATATATAAGTATTATTTAGTGTCTATGCCTATATGTTCTTGGTAGAAGTAGGAATAGTGGGGGCAAGATATGCGGGTTAGGCTAATTAAGGAAGAGAAATCCATAACTGGGAGGTTATGGGTTAATTCTTAATTAATTAGTTTAAAAATCATCGTTTTGCGTGCGACTTAAAATTTAACGAAACCAACCTCTGAACCACGCTCGGGGTTTTATTCTGAGCGTTTTGATATATATATTGGTTACTTTCGAAAATTGGCCCCGATGGACGCAGAGAAACGCGAGGAACTGAAACCAGAGAAACGGCACGCAAACCGAGGCAAGATTTTAGCGTTTCAAAGGACAGATTTTTCTCACTTTTTGTGGCTGAGTATGGGTCACAATCAAAAGAGAAAGTGGGCCCTTCTTGATCCACTCAAATGGAGACATGTGGCATAGCTTAAATAAAATAATAGAAAAAGAGAAAACCCTTTATTTAAAACCAAAAGCTGTTCTCTCTCCTCACTCAGCAAAACAGAAAAATTCAGAAGCTCTCCGTCTCTCTCACGCAGCCTTCTCCTTCTTTTCTCCCATCCACCATTGTTGCCCAACAAAGCTTCAACCTTTGGTGCCCATTTCTGCTCCAAATCGCGAAAGGAGGGCATTTTCGGAGTCGTGAAGCGCGCCTCTACGTGTGGGACTTCGAAATTTCAGGTTTGGGTGGACTTCTTTCTCCTTTGATTTTTGTGGGTATGGGGTTTTGGGAGATATGATGGGTAGTTTTGCTAGTTTTCTGCTTCATGATAGTTATTTGTGAAGACTCTTGTTGAAAGCTTGTTGAACTTGCCATGTTTGGATGAGTTAAGTTTACCCATTCAATTTTAGGGTTTTTATGATGATGCTTGTGATGCTTATGTGCTGAAATTGCTTATGGAAAACTGTTAGAGATTAAGGGTAGAATTAACCTAGGGTTAGAAAGTGAGAATGTGGTGTTATGAGTGGAAAAAGAGTGAGGCTTGAGAGTTGGAAGGTTAAATCTGGATTCTGTGGTAAATGGATGTTAAAGTGAGTTAATTCTAGCTTGAAATGTCATTTAGGACTTATGAGAAAGCTTGGACTGTGATAGGGAGAAAAACAAATGACCAAAGTGAACCAAGAGCCATTTCTAGGGCAAAATTGGGTGTTGAGGAGTCAAATTTTGATTCGGTGGAATTTTAGGTGTAAATCCAGTTTGAGCAAGTTTAGATTGATGTTATGGACTTGTGTGAGGTGAGAGTTTGCTTCAAATTTACCTCATTCTAAATTTCACTTCTCAAGCCTAGGAAATCCATTAAATTGAGGGGTTTTGGACACCTAGATTTTGTGTTGCTGTGGTTTGAAGCTTGACTTTGGTTTAGACATGATTGATACATGATTTGGGACTTGTAGGATTTGATTTGGGCAAGATTGGATGAGGGGAAGTGTGGTTTTCGAAATCTGCACTTTGTGCAGATTTTTGCTGTGAAATTGTGCAGCAGAATTTTGCACAAGTGCAGAAAAATGCTTGTGTGAGATTGGCTGTGGAAAGAGTAGTGCAGAATGAGTTATGGATATTTGCTAGTAGATCCCAACGGTCAAAATGTAGGCTTATGTACTAGAGACTTCCAGTAAATTTTTCGAGTCGATCCAACGGTTAATGAACCGGAACGAAGGAATTGTTACTGAGGTCTTTAAGTGTTGGTGTTTTGGGCAGAGTTTTCTGCCTTTGCCCTATTTTGCTTGGCTGTGATAGCTTGTGCTGTTTGAATGTTGTATTACTTTGATGTTGGGGAAGCTTGGGAGGATTGATGTGGACCCGGTGTTGAGAGAAACGAGGATATGGGCTACGTGGGAGTACGTGAGCTCAGTTGGAGGTGGGCAACATGGGATGGTGGGTTTATGCGCGCATTGTGGATGTGGAAAACTTGTTGTGCACCATCGCCCGACCGCCACCTAGTACCACATGTGATGGGTACCCCATAATCCTACAAGCTTGAGATGAGGAAGTGTAGAAGGGTGAAACTTCCTGCTTTTACTCGTTGACCACAGAGTGGTACCTGGAGATATGTCGCGGGGGTCAGGAGACCTTGGGGACGTCAGGTGGGGTGCTATTGCCCAAAACCAAGCTTGACCAATCCCGACCCAACCCGGGCATAGTCAGTCAGTGAGAACCTGTGATGTACCTAAACAGGCGAGCTCCTGACAGTCAACCTGTGATGCGCCAAGTTGTTCAAGGCCTCGGTAAGAAGTCGTTCTCGCTCATTTCTCACAGCCATTACTTCCTATGTCATGCAAGAAACAAAACTTTGAAGAAAAAAAAATAAAATAAAAATATACCAACACAATAGAGTACACCTCTAATCAAACAAAACAAACACAACACATCAGAGTACACAAGGAAACACAGAAAGCTCATAACACACATGGCCGAAAGGTTCGACCTGCTCTGATACCACTAAATGTGACACCCTCTACCCTTACAATTATAACTAACTAATTAAATAAATCATACAAAATTTAATTAAAAGACTATAAACACATAATAATAAAAGAAGAAAAAAAAACATGCAAAATTAATTAATAATTTTTCTTTTTAAACACATTTAATTTAATCAATTCAAAAGTATAAAGGTTCACATCCACTTAGTGAAAACATAATAGAATTTTTTTTTAATAAAAGATAAGATTATCCCGGCTCAAAACAAGGCCGTCCACTCTAAATAAATAATAAAAAGAAACTAAAGTAGAAAAGTATAACACAATTATATCATTCAGTAAATCATAATCCCTATCACAGACTAAGTCTCTCCATCTCTAGCATGTGACTCATCATATGAAGGCTCACCTGAAACAAAGTGGCAATCAGCCCAAACACAAACACACATTGGGAGTGAGTTATCACATTCATATATAATAAAACATTAGAGCATGTGAAACATATAATACTTAAAGCTGAATTTATATAAATAACATTACTGCACAAAATCGCACACATTATTCACACCCATTCAAGTTTACACACTCCATAAAATAACATCAACCACAATTGTTAACTCAATGAAATTCAAACACAAGCGTTATGCAACAATTATACTAAGACTCAAGACTATATGCAATGTGGTACCATGTCAGTGAAAAACAACACTGGGGCGCTTAGGAGTACATGACAAAGCACACCACACAATGGGTATACTCGGTCACTCTCACTAAGTAACATCATAAGGTGACCAGTCAGGGTTACTCTGTTTTGCGAGAATGCCCCAACCACATGGGATCAACATGGGCTTAAAGGAGCACTCAAACCGAGTATCTTTACCCCCAAGGCCTAGACTCCGAAGAATCCGTTTGGGCCTCACCTTCCTGATTCAGGTCCAACCCCTAAAATATTTTTTTTTATTTGCACGCAGACACTGTTTATGAGTTATATAATACCCACGACCTTACTCTTATATTTCAAACATATTTAACAAATTGCACTATAGTTTAACCCTTCAGGATCCTAACTAGGAATCCTACAATTTTCTTTAACACTGCGCATAAAAGTTCTCTCAAGGTACACACTGGTCGGGTTACTGTATAACTCATAACTCACATGACAAGTAATATCACTACAAATATCAATCACACACTCATTCACAACCATGTTTCATGTCTACAGTTTAACATTTCAGACTCTAACTAATTACAAAATATACTCAACAATTAGATAACAATGTATCATAATAATAATAACATACAATATTTAACTTCAAGGCTTATAAACAAGTAACTATAAAATACACGTAAAATATATATATATATATATATATATATATATATATATATAAGTATATTATATTCAAAATATATAACAAAATATATATTAACGTAAACGTAAACGTACATATTATATATAACATATAAAAAGTATTAAATATATATTAATATAAAGTAATCACAATAATATCAAATATATTATTAAGTAAATACAAATTATATATAACAATAAAATATATACTCATATTGATTTCTATGAACAACATGTATACCTATATTTTAAATATATTTCAACTAAGTTGCCAACATCAAGAAAATGCCTAATTACAATGTGAATACAACTTTAGTTAATTTCTTTAAATGATTTTAGCCAATTCAATTATCCAACAATCCTTACACCTATGAATTTCATGACAAGAAATCACCCACGTGAAATAAAATATACAGTTTGTAAAAAAAACAGTATCAATATATATGTACACGTATACACTGCGGTGTAAAAATAATTATCCGGATACAATATACATTAGCACAGGAACAAGATTGAAAGGCCAACATATCTGGTATAAACAAAATCACCACCACACAATTTTTATGCTAATTATAAAGAATTCTAATTCCTAAGGTACACACCTAACACAGAAACACATCAATCCTACAACAAACTCGCAACAGAACACATCAATTCTACAACAAACTCGCAACAGAACACCAATTGGTTCATCAAACACACTCAATCCGCGATTAAACATGAAAACCTAATTAAATTCATAAACACCCCAAAATAACCCAAAAGTTGATCCTCTAGGGATCCCTACACATGTTCATTCTAATCCCCAAGCGTGAGTAACTCATCCCTTACCTCGAGGTAGTCGCTTAAATGCTCTCTGTTAGCAATGGTGGCATCTCTGGTGCTCTCTAGAGCTCCTCCTCTGATTGCTCTGTTAGGGTTCTTGTGCGTCAGAAAAGAAGAAAGGAACAGAATGTGTTTTCCAAAAAGCTGCTCTAGGTTAACATTTGGCTTATATAGTGGGAATTTATGACCTAATAATTTTTATTTTATTTTTTCTTATTTATTTATGTATTAATTTATTAATTTATTATTTTCTTATTTACTTATTAAAGTTACGGCTGTTACAATTCCACCCCCCTAAAAAAAAAGTTTCGCCCCCGAAACTTACCGGTATCGAATAAGGTAGGATATGCATCACGCATCTGACCCTCTAGTTCCCATGTGGCATCCTCGCCGAAGCACTTCCCCATACTACTTTGACCAAGGGAATCTCTTTCCCCCTTATCTGCTTAACCATACGATCGTCGATCCTCAGTGGTTGTGTTTCATATGTCAAGTTCTCTTTCACTTGGACATTATCTAATTCGATCACGTGCGACGGATCATGGACATATTTTCTGAGCTGAGAGATATGGAAGACACTGTGGAGATTTGAGAGAGATGGTGGCAAAGCCACCTGATATGCAACTGGGCCGACACGCTTTAGGATTTCAAAAGGACCAATGAATCTAGGTGTGAGCTTACGGGACTTCAGCGCCCTACCAACCCCAGTCCACGGAGTGACTCTCAGAAATACATGATCACCTACAGCAAATTCAAGATCCTTTCTTCTCTTATCATAGTAGCTCTTCTGCCTACTTTGGGCTGCTCTCATCCTTTCTTGGATTAACTTGACCTTTTCTGTGGTTTGCTGAACTACCTCAGGTCCTAAGGCAATGCTCTCACTGGAATCTACCCAACATAGAGGTGTCCTACATCTTCTACCATACAATGCCTCGTAAGGCGCCATACCTATACTGGAGTGAAAACTATTGTTGTAGGTAAACTCTATCAAGGGTAAGAAACTATCCCAACTACCCCTCTGCTGTAACACATAGGCTCTCAAGAGGTCCTCTAAGGATTGGATGGTGCGCTCGGTTTGACCGTCAGTCTGTGGGTGGTAAGCAGAACTCAACCTAAGCTTGGTCCCCAAGGCTTTATGAAGACTCTCCCAAAATCTAGAGGTAAATCTGGGATCTCTATCAGAAACTATGCTAGAAGGAACACCGTGTAGTCTAACTATCTCACTGACGTACAAGCTAGTCAACCTCTCTAAAGAATATCTGATGTTTATTGGGATGAAGTGAGCAGATTTGGTCAACCTGTCTACAATAATCCAAATGGAATCTAAACCTTTGGGGGTCCTAGGTAACCCCACTACGAAATCCATGGAGATGCTATCCCACTTCCACTCAGGTATCTCTGTCATACCCTAATTTCGTCCGGGGACCTTTGCTTGATGACATGCGACCTTTCTTTGGTCCTTGTGAGGTGCTTGGCATCCATCATTAGGCAATTTGTGAAATTCCAGGACATGCCGAAAAACCAAAAATATATTGATGCACAATCCGTAAGTTTCCGTGACACACCGGAAATCAAATGGAAGCATCGTTGCATAATTAAGTGAGGTTCCGTAACATTCCGTAAGTCAAAAAGGGGATGATTATGTAATCCGCAAGGTTCCGTAACATTACGGAAAGAAAACAAGTATCGTTACGAAATTCGTAAGTTTCCGTAACTTTACGAAAAAAGAATCACCAAAAAACAGCAGAGGGGGGTGTACTTAGTAAAAATGGGGGTGCAAATAGCACCCAGGCCCACTTGGGCCCTCCAGAATATTCCTCCAGAAGGCTGTTGCTTCTGGAGGAAGCAACCTGGCTCGCCTGGGTGAGCTGAGCTCGCCTGGGCGAGCTGAGCTCGCCTGGGCGAGCTGAGCTCGCCTGGGCGAGCTGGGCGGCAACCACCTCCCCTATTTTGTTATAAATAGGGGAGGAAGTGAAGAAGAAAAGGGTTCAGCCCCTTTGGTACTTCTCTCTCTTTCGAATTTGCTTGGAAAAATTGTTTCCGTGAAGAAAATCTAAGCCGAGGCGCTTCCGAAACGTTTCCGTAACGTTTTCCGTGAGGAATTTCGCAAAGGTTTCAACCGTTCTTCGACGTTCTTCATTCGTTCTTCATCGTTCTTCGATCTTCAACGGGTAAGTACCTCGAACCAAGCTTTTCGATTCATTCTATGTACCCGTAGTGGTCCACATTGTGTTTCGTGCATTTTTATTCTCGTTTTGTTTACTTTTTATACCCCCTTTTGACGTGCTTAAGCCATTTTACTTAAGTCATTTCTCGCTTAACTTAAAAATAAAATCAATTTCCACCGAACGTTTGAATTGTATTATCCGTTAACTTCGGTTAAAATGAATTCCGACCGTTCGGTCGTGCCGTAACCACGTTGGAAATCAAAAAGAGGTAAAAAATAATATAATAATAAAAAAAACATCTTTTAGTAAAATAAAGCGAAAAATCAATCGGACGTTTTTTCTCTTTGGGATTTCTCATTCTTAATCGAATTGATTAATAACTAAAGTGAAACTAAGGCTAAAATCAACTCACCTAGTCAAGCTCGTCCACAAAAATAGGCTTTTGAAGTTTGTCATTTCAATTTCTCACTAAGTAAAATGGATCATTTTTAAGGTCCAACGCCTTAAAATGATCACCACTTAAGTAAAAAAGAATCACTTGATAAGAAAGAACTACGTAGGTCTGAGTTCCTCATGGAGGATACGTAGGAGCAAAAGCCCCGCTTTTGTCGACCACCCCAAGAGATCGTTAATGGTCCAATGCCTTAACGTTTCTCTCCTTTCAAAAACAAGAGATCGTTAATGGTCCAATGCCTTAACGTTTCTCTCATTTCAAAAACAAGAGATCGTTAATGGTCCAATGCCTTAACGTTTCTCCCCTTTCAAAATCAAAAGACCGTTTAATGGTTCAACACCTTAAATGACCTTTTGTTCAATAACAACAAATTTTGCAAAAAAAGACAAAAACAACTTAACCAAACACTTTGTTCCGAAAGAACTACGTAGGTCTGATTTCCTCATCGCAAAATTGAGGAATACGTAGGAGCAAAGGGAAACACCCTTGTCGACCACAAAAAGAGAAAAATATAAAAAGGGTATAAAGGATATAAGAACATAAAAAGGGAATATAAAAATCAAAGTCATGTTTGCACATTCGATTAAAGGCTGCCGTCCCTTGGGACGGACGTGTGGGGTGCTAATACCTTCCCCGCGCGTAAATACAACTCCCGAACCTTTCACTTAAAAGTTCGTAGATCGCGTCTTTTCCGGTTTTTCCGACGTTTTCCTCAAATAAACGTTGGTGGCGACTCCGCGCGTATTCCTTTCGTGGAACACGCATCCCGCGAGTCACGCGTCGCCCTCCCGCCGAAGGGTAGGTTGCGACAGTTGGCGACTCCACTGGGGACTGTTTAGAGAGTTAGGCCATTTAATCTTGTGCAATGTTTTATCATGACTTTCTCCTTTGTTGGTTTCCCTTTATTTGTCTTATGTTCTTGTGTATATAAACTATTTGTTGCTTTTAGTGTGTTTTAGAATGTATGCATGAGGTAAATATTTATTCATTTGATGCACACAAACACTAACACTATTTGCACACACTGTGAGTGAAAAAGGGCCCTATACCCGGGTTCATGGGAACATAAGGAGTGGAGGTGAATCTGTGATCATGCTAGGTCTCCGACTTGCTTGGTTACAGTGAACCCTCATCTAGAGCTTTTCTCTTTGAAAACTTATTGTTGCTAGTAGTCCCTACTGCTGCAATATGTTCTTCGAAGGGGATGATACCTCTAGAAACCATCAAGAGAGATATGACTACCTTGGGGGTTATTGCTAAAAGCCTAGTTAGTTCTCTCCCTTATAGGTCCCTTAAATAGGGGCACGGAGCACACACGCTGCGTGCCATTTTTCACACTGCCATGCATGAGTATCATATACCCTTTTGCTTATGTTCGGTAAATATTGTCACACTGCGTACATCCCCGCATTGTGTCTTTTGCATAGGCATTGCATATGGGTTCTATCTTGATCCCTACTATAAACAAACCAACGGAGGGTCCGTGTCGCCTTCTTAAAAACGTGCGTTGGGGCATTTTGCTACCCCTAGACGTCGTATCTAAGAAGGGGACAAATTCCCCGGACCCCCGCATTCCTAGATTGCATCTGTGTCATATGCATTCCATCATGCATTCATCCATCCCACCCATGAGACATCGGAGTTTTGATTTGCACCAGCTTTTGTCTCACTTTAGTAAGCATGGGAACAAATCAAACCGGCAAGAGGTTCTACCAAGTCAAGGTCAAAAGCCTAGATACCACCAGCATCAAGGAATTAGGGCGGTTGATGGAACCCCTCCAAATGCAAGCCTTCCGCAAGACTTACGGAAAGATCTTAGAGTTAACCATAGCAGAGGTGTCCATAGAAGCCATTGTATCACTTACCCAATACTACGACCAGCCTTTGAGGTGCTTCACATTTGGAGACTTCCAATTAGTACCAACCATTGAAGAATTTGAGGAAATTCTAGGATGTCCTCTCGGGGGAAGAAAACCATATCTTTCCTCCGGGTGTCTCCCCTCTTTGAGCAGAATTGCAACTGTGGTCAAGGATTCAGCAAGAGGTTTGGACCGCATAAAACAGACTTGGAACGGCATAGCGGGCCTACCACAGAGGTACCTAGAAGACAAGGCGAGGGGTATGGCCAATCAAGGAGACTGGGTCCCGTTTATGGATGTGTTAGCTTTGCTAATTTTTGGGGTCGTCCTCTTTCCAAACGTGGATGGTTTGGTAGACCTAGCAGCAATCGACGCTTTCCTTGCCTACCACCATAGCAAGGAAAGTCCGGTGGTAGCTGTCTTGGCAGATCTATTGGACACATTTGACCGAAGGTGCGAAAAGAGTAGCGCACGGATCATCTGTTGCTTACCCGCCCTCTGTGTTTGGTTGGTTTCGCACTTGTTCCGACAAGACACAAGACATCCATGTCCGCTCCTGAGCCATCGCTCGTGTACTGAAAAGAAGAGAATAGATTGGGACCAGCTCTTGGCCGGAATAGGAGGTAGAACAATCAGTTGGTTCCCCCGATGGAAGGAAGGAAAAGAAGGAGTCCTTTTCTCATGTGGAGGATACCCAAACATTTCGCTGGTAGGAACGAGGGGTTGTATTAACTACAATCCCGCGCTCGCTATAAGACAACTAGGGTACCCCATGAGGGGAGCACCGACGGAAGAAAGCATGTCTCCTTTCCTTGTGAGGGATCTCGGTGCACAAAGTTCCAAGACTATACAAAGAATCCATAAGGCATGGGAAACCCCGTTAAGGAAAGATCAAGAGCTTAGAGGCATTCGTAATGGCATCATTGGTGGGTACCACGAATGGCTGAAAGTTCATATACGAGGTTTAGATTGGCTCGCCAAGTTAAAAGTCGTCAGCGAAGAGAGTTTTGAAGCACCGGAAGAGGACGAAGAAGTCCAAGCTCTCAAAAGCGAGTTAGGAAAGGCAAAACTTGCCAAGGAGAAGATCAAGTTGGCCGCTACACACGTTCGGAAGGAGTGTGCCGGGTTATGGGAAGAGAATGCAATTACCGCAAGAGCCCTTGAACAAGAGACCAAGAGGGCTCGCAAGGAAGAGTATGGCCGGAACAAATTTCACGGAGCTCTATGGGGTAGCAATAGTGAACTCAAGTTGCGGAGGGAAGAAAGAGACCGGTCGCGAGCACATAGCATGGTTCTGAAAGAGGAGTTAATTGCTTGTTCAAGGTCCAAAAGAAGCTTGTCTCAGCGTTTATGCGAGACGGAGACCAACATGCTAGCTATCATCGCCAAGTACCAAGAAGAGTTAGGTCTAGCCACGGCCCACGAGCATAGAATCGTGGATGGGTATGCTCAAGTATATGCGGAAAAAGAGGCTAGAGGAAGGGTGATCGACTCTTTACACCAAGAGGCAACCATGTGGATGGACCGGTTTGCTCTTACCTTGAACGGGAGTCAAGAACTTCCCCGCTTGTTAGCCAAGGCCAAGGCGATGGCAGACACCTACTCCACCCCCGAAGAGATTCATGGGCTTCTCGGCTATTGTCAGCATATGATAGACTTAATGGCCCACATAATTAGAAATCGTTAGGAAACTTGTATGGTCTCTCAGACCTTGACTGGATACGACTTCCTTTTTGAAATAAAATGAGTTGGTCCCATGTTTCTAATCCAAAAAGCTTGTGCAAATCAAATCACTCCTACATTTCATCTCTAGCATGCATTTTCTTTCTTTACCCACTCTTCACGTTTGGTTTTTTAGGGAAAAACACCATAACTAAACGCGCCGCAAGGGATCCCTATCGCACCAGATCCAAATCTAGAACGATGGGTGATCAAGAGGAGACGCAGGAACAGATGAAAGCCGACATGTCGGCTCTGAAGGAACAAATGGCCTCCATGATGGAGGCCATGTTAAGTATGAAGCAGCTCATAGAGAAGAATGCGGCCACCGCCGCCGCTGTCAGTTCGGCTGCCGAAGCAGACCCGACTCTCTTGGCAACTACGCACCATCCTCCCTCAAACATAGTAGGACGGGGAAGGGACACACTGGGGCACGATGGCAGCCCTCACCTGGGATACAATCGAGCGGCTTACCCTTATGGATTGCCGCCCAACTATTCACCACCCGTCTTGCAAGAAGATGCGGGCCACATTGCCTCTCCCGTCCATGAAAGAGAGCCTCCTCAGCAGCCCGACGAAGTCCATAAAGACCCTCAAGATTATGCTCGAAGGGATGTCGAGTTCTATCCCCCGATCCCCGAAGGGCCGGCACCAGGCACGTTGCCTCAACCCAACATCGCAGCTTCGCCAATAGTTTTGTCCATGGAAGGGCCGCCCCCGGCAACTAAAGAAAGGAGGAAGCTCGATCTCCTTGAGGAAAGATTGAGGGCTGTGGAAGGATTTGGGGACTATCCGTTTGCAGACATGACGGATCTTTGCTTAGTACCCGATGTTGTTATTCCCCCGAAGTTCAAAGTGCCGGACTTCGACAAGTATAAAGGGACAACTTGTCCCAAAAACCATCTCAAAATGTACTGCCGTAAGATGAGCGCCCACTCTAAAGATGAAAAGCTGTTGATACACTTCTTTCAGGATAGCTTGGCTGGAGCTGCGGTAGTGTGGTACACTAATTTGGAAGCTTCCCGTATCCGTACTTGGAAGGATCTGATTACCGCCTTCCTAAGGCAGTATCAGTACAATTCTGATATGGCTCCTGACCGTACTCAACTGCAGAATATGTTCAAGAAAGAGGGTGAAACCTTTAAAGAATATGCGCAGCGATGGAGGGATTTGGCGGCACAAGTAGCTCCTCCCATGGTTGAGAGAGAGATGATCACCATGATGGTAGACACTCTGCCAGTGTTCTACTATGAGAAGCTAGTGGGTTACATGCCGTCCAGCTTTGCGGATCTGGTGTTTGCCGGGGAAAGAATCGAGGTTGGATTGAAAAGAGGAAAGTTTGATTACGTTTCCTCCACAAACGTGAATGCCAAAAGAATCGGGGCAACAGGGGCAAAAAGGAAGGAAGGAGATGCCCATGCCGTCTCTTCAACACCCGCGTGGGTCAAACCCCAGCAAACACCTCATGGTACCCATCAGTACGCGCAACATCACCCAAGCTTCTCGGCTCATGCTGGGAACGCCTCTAGTTCAACACCCGTGCAGCCTAAGGCACCCACCCAGAGGGAAGCTCCCCAAGTTCCAACTCCGAACACGACTCGACCGGCCGGTAATTCCAACACGACAAGGAACTTCCCTCCGAGGCCATTTCCGGAATTCACCCCACTCCCAATGACGTACGAAGATCTTCTGCCATCCCTCATCGCCAATCATTTGGCCGTGGTAACTCCCGGAAGGGTCCTCGAACCCCCTTTCCCGAAGTGGTATGACCCTAACGCAACTTGCAAGTACCATGGGGGTGTCCCGGGGCATTCCGTCGAGAAATGCTTGGCCCTTAAATACAAGGTCCAACATTTAATGGATGCCGGATGGCTGACTTTCCAAGAGGATCGGCCCAATGTGAGAACCAACCTGCTCGCCAATCATGGAGGGGGAGCGGTTAATGCAGTTGAGTCCGATAGGCCGCACAGGTCTAAACCTTTAAGGGATGTGGAAACCCCTAGGAGGTTTATCTTTGAGGCCCTACAAAAAGGAGGTGTGATTCCCCATAGTGGGTGTAAGGAGGATTCCTGTCTGCTACACTCCGGCGAGATGCATGACATGGAGACTTGTTTGGAAGTAGAGGAATTATTACAGCGGATGATAGATCAAGGTCGACTGGAAGTCGGCATTGAAGGAAAAGAAGAGCAGCATATATGCATGCAATCTGCGGAGGGGAGCGGTGTTGTGAAGCCCAAACCCTTGGTGATATACTTCACTAAAAGCGCAGCTTCGCAAAAGCCCGGACACCCTTTAATAGCCAAACCTGTTCCTTTCCCGTACCAAAATAGCCACGCGGTCCCGTGGAGATATACACCTCCGGGGAAGAAGGAAGAAGAAGTCACTGACGTCAGCTCGCTGTCAGCTAAAGTAACAAATATCATGGGACTGAGTGGTGTGACCCGTAGTGGTCGTGTGTTCGCACCTCCGGACCTACCAGTCCAACCCGCCGACGTCAAGGGAAAAGGAAAAGTGGTGGAGGAACAAGATGGCGAAGCACCCCACGCTTCGAATAAAGATATTCCAGCAAAGGGGCCCCCGGAGAAAAAGGAGGGTAGAAAGGAGGTGTCGCTAGAGGAAGCCAGCGAATTCCTTCGGATAATTCAGCAGAGCGAATTCAAGGTTATCGAACAGCTCAACAAAACCCCGGCTAGGGTCTCGCTGTTGGAGTTACTTATGAGCTCCGAGCCTCATCGGGCTCTGCTAGTAAAAGTTATGAACGAGGCTCACGTGGCCCAAGATATCTCGGTAGAAGGTTTCGGAGGGCTGGTCAACAATATCACTGCCAACAACTATCTTGCCTTCGCCGAAGAAGAAATCCCCGCCGAGGGGAGAGGGCATAATAAGGCTTTACACGTATCAGTCAAGTGTATGGACCATATCGTAGCCAAGGTGCTCATCGATAATGGTTCCAGTTTAAACGTGATGCCTAAGAGCACTTTGGAGAAGTTACCATTCAATGCTTCCCACTTAAAACCAAGTTCAATAGTGGTTCGGGCCTTCGACGGCACTCGCCGAGAGGTTAGGGGAGAGATCGATCTCCCAGTACAAATAGGCCCTCACACCTGTCAAGTCACCTTCCAAATAATGGATATTAACCCCCCCTATAGCTGCCTGTTGGGGCGCCCGTGGATTCACTCAGTGGGAGTTGTGCCTTCTACACTCCACCAAAAGCTGAAATTCGTAGTGGAGGGGCACTTGGTCATCGTGTCAGGCGAGGAAGATATCTTGGTAAGCTGCCCATCCTCCATGCCTTATGTGGAAGCCGCAGAAGAATCGTTAGAAACTGCTTTCCAGTCTTTTGAGGTGGTCAGCATTTCCTCCGTGGACTCCCTCTTTGGGCAGCCTTGTCTGTCCGATGCAGCGGTAATGATGGCCCGAGTTATGTTGGGGAACGGTTATGAACCCGGGATGGGTTTAGGCAAAAACAACGGCGGCATAACTAGCCTGATAGATACCCAAGGAAATCGTGGGAAGTATGGTTTAGGCTATAAGCCCACTCAGGCGGACATGAAAAGAAGCATCGCGGGAAGGAAGAACAGTGGTCAAAGCTCGCGTTGGAGACAAGAAAGTGAAGGAAGCCCGCCCTGCCACATAAGTAGAAGCTTTATAAGCGCGGGTCTGGGAGACAAAGGTCAAGCGTTCGCGATATACGAGGATGATATTCCGAGTACTTTGGATTTGGTACGACCATGCCCTCCTGATTTCCAGCTGGGAAATTTGCGAGTGGAGGAACGCCCCGGCATTTACGCAACGAGCATAATGTAAACCTTTACGGTTTTAAAAGCTCTATAGTTGGGCCTAGGCTTTAGAGTTTTTCCTTTTGTTAAGGCTTTGTGTCTTTTGTTTTTGAATTTATAATACAAGGATCTTTCTTCATCTGTTCCTGGTCTCTACCCATTCTCATTCATTTGCATGTTTACTTCTTTTTCGGAAACGGCAGATCCGATGACGAGTCCCCCGAAGGTACTAATACCTGGGAGCCGCCTATCAACTTCGAGCGAGAAATGAATCAAACGGAAGATGAAGGAGATGAGGATGTGGGACTTCCCCCAGAACTAGAAAGAATGGTCGCCTAGGAGGACCAAGAAACGGGGCCTCATCAAGAAGAAACAGAGCTAGTAGACTTAGGAATTGGCAGTGGAAAGAGGGAAGTAAAGATAGGTACAGGTATTACCGCACCTATCCGTGAAGAATTAATAATCCTGCTAAAAGACTACCAAGACATCTTTGCTTGGTCATACCAAGATATGCCCGGTTTGAGTTCTGACATTGTACAGCACCGATTACCTCTAAATCCCGAGTGTTCCCCGGTAAAACAGAAACTGAGAAGGATGAAGCCCGAAACATCCTTGAAGATAAAAGAAGAAGTGAAGAAGCAATTTGACGCTGGATTTCTGGCCGTCGCTCGGTATCCAGAATGGGTTGCCAACATCGTACCAGTTCCTAAGAAAGATGGAAAAGTACGAATGTGTGTGGATTACCGGGACCTGAATCGGGCCAGTCCCAAGGACAATTTTCCTTTACCACACATCGACATCCTCGTGGATAATACGGCCAATTTCGCTTTATTTTCCTTCATGGACGGTTTCTCTGGTTACAATCAGATAAAGATGGCGCCCGAGGATATGGAAAAGACTACTTTCGTCACCCTGTGGGGAACGTTCTGTTACAAGGTGATGTCCTTTGGACTCAAGAATGCCGGGGCAACTTATCAACGGGCCATGGTAGCTTTGTTCCATGATATGATGCATCAAGAGATCGAGGTCTACGTGGACGACATAATTGCTAAATCTAAATCCGAGGAAGAACACCTTGTCAACCTGCGGAAATTGTTCGAAAGGCTTAAGAAATATCAATTAAGGTTGAACCCCGCTAAGTGTACCTTCGGGGTCAAATCAGGGAAATTGCTTGGTTTCATTGTAAGCCAGAAAGGGATAGAGGTAGACCCCGAAAAAGTGAAGGCTATCCTTGAGATGCCAGAACCCCGTACAGAGAGGCAAGTCCGAGGTTTCCTGGGGCGCTTGAATTATATTGCCAGATTCATATCGCAGCTCACCGCCATTTGTGAGCCGTTGTTTAAACTCTTGCGCAAAAACCAAACTGATCGGTGGAATGAGGATTGCCAAGAGGCTTTTGGAAGGATCAAAAAGTGCCTAATGAATCCTCCCGTGCTTATGCCACCAGTACCTGGAAGGCCTCTCATTTTGTACATGACAATCTTGGACGAGTCAATGGGGTGTATGCTGGGGCAACATGACGAATCCGGGAAGAAAGAGCGTGCTGTTTACTACCTAAGTAAGAAGTTCACGACCTGTGAGATGAATTACTCCTTGCTCGAAAGAACGTGTTGTGCTTTAGTATGGGCATCCCATCACCTAAGGCAGTACATGCTGAGCCATACTACCTGGTTGATATCCAAAATAGACCCGGTTAAGTACATCTTTGAAAAGCCAGCTCTCACAGGACGAATCGCCCGGTGGCAAGTCTTGCTATTTGAGTTTGATATAGTCTACGTCACCCAAAAGGTGATAAAAGGAAGCGCTTTGGCAGATTATTTGGCTCAACAGCCTCTTAACGACTACCAGCCCATGCATCCGGAATTCCCGGATGAGGACATCATGGCCTTGTTCGAGGAAAAATTGGACGAAGATCGGGATAAATGGACTGTATGGTTTGACGGAGCGTCAAACATTCTAGGTCATGGCGTTGGGGCAGTGTTGGTCTCTCTGGACAATCAATGTGTACCTTTCACAGCCAGGCTAGGATTCGACTGCACCAACAACATGGCCGAATATGAAGCATGTGCCCTAGCTGTCCAGGCAGCAATTGACTCCAATGTCAAACTACTCAAGGTGTACGGCGACTCAGCGTTGGTAATCCATCAGCTGAGAGGGGAATGGGAAACTAGAGATCCCAAGCTGATACCCTACAAAGCCTATATCAAGGAATTGGCTAAGACTTTCGATGAGATCTCCTTCCATCATGTTCCCCGCGAGGAAAATCAAATGGCGGATGCACTTGCTACGTTGGCGTCTATGTTCCAGCTAACACCGCACGGGGATCTACCCTACATTGAATTTTGGTGTCGTGGCAAACCCGCACATTGTTGCCAAGTGGAAGAGGAACGGGACGGAAAGCCTTGGTATTTCGACATCAAGCGATATGTCGTAAGCAAAGAATACCCGCCAGAGATTGCCGACAACGAT